>NC_079464.1:18642700-18945731 GCF_026250575.1 Diorhabda carinulata
ACCATTCAAAGTAGATGTAAATAGAATAATGAAAGTCAGATCATCTATTATTACAAGTAACAAATTAATTAATAGTTTAATAAGGCTGAAAAATAGATGGAAATTTTACTTTTATATGTAGTAAAAGATTAGTACGAGACATGAAATAAAAAGAAGACTATGTTAAAAAGAATTGATTCAATGATTCAAATAGATACTAATTCAATTGACAAAAAATCAATATATTGAAACATTTAATCAATTAAATTTTATTATTAAACAATTTGGTTATGTACTGCCATCTAGTAAAAGTAAATTATGATAGATGTCACTTTGATAAAGAAATCTAGATTATTCTATATTTGAATAAAGAAAATTATTTATATTTAATGAATTAATCAATTATATTAAGAAATAATAATAATTTTATAATCTTAGTAAAAATATTTCGTAATTTTTTTAATGGATATTATACAGGGACGTACCATTGAAGAAATATTGGGATAAAAAAAAAATAATAATTAATAAAAACCTACCTGTATAACTGGTATATAATTCTCGTAGCAAAATGCTTGTAGTAAAACAGTTTGCATATGAGCGCTGGCATCTCCTGGTCTAGCTTGTGGTAGTAAACAAAATATAACATCTTCAGGTGATTTTTGAAGGTGATCTATAGTGGGTAGTAGCCCACAGATGAGTCGTCTGTTGATCTTAGCGTGGGTCAGGGTAGCATGCAAAGCACGACTTAAATTTGATCTATAACAAATACGTACATTAAAAATCAATTAACTAATTAAAAAGACAATTTTTTTAATGATAGAATTAAGCTAACGATGTAAATGACTAAATGGGAAAATAATGGGATAATTACTATGATGAAATTAACTTGAATTCCAATAAAAATTTCTATTTACCTGTTGAACATTTCGGAATTTTGTTTTTGCTCTGTTTCCACGCACATTTTTAAATAATCGGATTTAATTGATTTATACAATTTGCGAGATTTTATAACGAACGAAATTATAACTACACTTCACTGTAATCCAATTTAGTTTCGGCTGATGTTTATTACGAACAACGTTGTGTAATATGATGTCACAAAATAAAACTAGTTATCTCACAAAAACTGATTAAATATCACTGTACACTCGAGTACGATACTATTTTAACGAATATGACGCTAAGAGAGACTGAAATGCTTTTATAATGGCCACAGTATTGAACTGGTATGGGGAGTGGGGATCTACGTGAAACAATCGCTTCGAGGAATACCCAACGACGAAGTCCGTTTCCACCGTTGGTTAAATATGTTTTATGGGAATTTCGTTTATGATTGTGTTTTTATATTTTATGTTTTTAAAAAGATAAATAAATTGAAAAAAAAAAGATTTTTAGAATGGTAAAGTCGTGTTTCTAAATATTATAGTGGATTTTAGGGGTGAAATATGTGTAGTGGCTCAAAACATTCTTATTCTTTCAAGAGTTATAAGCGAAGCTAAAGCTTTTGTTACAGAGCCTCCAAAAAATCCGACACCTCTGAATTCCGGAATGATTTATTGTGGAAATGCTAATGAAAGTTTCAACCTATCAACATAACCTAATCTCACCAAACCTAACCTAACATAATCTGACCTAACGTTAGGTTACCTAATCTAACCTAACCTTGTCATGGTGCACTTTGAGTGTAAAAAGTTCGAAAATCGTGAATTTTTTACAGCCAAAATTATCTAAAAAAATTTTCTTCGCATGAGGTTTATTTTAGTTTTATTTTATTACTGTTTTCTTTCTTATGGGGGGTTTCACCCCCTCGCTAAAAAATCTTTTTTTTTTAATTTGAAGTGATAAAATATTCATTTGAAACGAAGTATTGAACGCCATCTGTTCAATAAAGCGAATTTTGAACTAACGTTTGATTATAACTTTAAGTATCGATATCTCGAAAATTAAGTGAGATATAAAAAAATTTCATTCTTCTTTTTCGTTTTATTTTGGCCTAATTAAGCCAAATCCGCTGTTAAATGGCACCACGGAAATCGTACTCTCCCCAAAAATCGCTTTGATTGTAATCGTTGCATACTTGGAGGTTTGTTTTTTCAGTAAAGGCAGTTCAATCATTTTATTAGTTATGAACGATTTAGATAGTTCGTAACAAAAGCTTTACTCACAACAGCGCAATAATCCAACTGTCTACGCTTGGACGACAGAATCGACGCAGTTCCTTGGACAGTAAAGAAGCAACAAAAGAAAAATTACAAGCTGAAAAAGGTTCGAAATATGGTGTTGGTGTTGGTAAATCATCAGTAGTTTAATACTACCAGTGTCACTTTTTGTTTAAAAGCGATTTTCTTAAAACAAGTTGACGTGGATTATGGCTAATGATTTATGCGTTTTATTGAGGTTGATTACTCCCCTCGTTCTTTTTGTTATAGTTTTTCTTGGCATTCGTTTGTCACCTTTCTCCCTTCTTCTGCATTTTGCTTTCCAGTCTACTATTCCAAGGGTTCCGGTATTTTCTATTATTTGGTTTCTCCAGGTATTTCTTGGTCTATCTCTTGGTATCCATTGTGTTATTTTCATCAAAATTTCTGTAGGTTTCTTTCTTTTGCCCAATTCAGTCATCTTGTTTATTTTCTCCTTCCAGATCTTCCTCTATTTCTCCATTTTTCTCCAATCTTCTCTCTCCATATCTTGTAATATTTGGTGCGAGTATAATTTTCCGTAATTTTCTCTCTATCATCTTCAGATCTTCTTCTTTACTAACATTCTTGCTTTTTATTCAATATCCTTCTTGCATTTTCTCTCTTATTCTTTCTTTAGTCTTCTCTTGCTATCTTTATGTACTTGGTTTTTACTTTGTTTATTTCTTTTCCTGCTTTTGTTACCAGTTTATCGATTGTGTTTACCAGTTCTTCTCTTTCACCAACTCCTACTGTATCAGGCTCGGTTAGGTTAGGTTATGTTAAGTTAGGTTAGGTTAGGTTAGGTTAGGTTAGGTTAGGTTAGGTTAGGTCGTCCTTTTGCGTTTCTCGTCTTGTCCGCTAATTAATTGACGTAGACCTTGAATGTCATTCATTATTCTAATTCCTGAGGTATTTGATAGTTGTGGTTCAACCATACATTTTCTCTTAAGTATAATTTAACGATTTTTCGAATCATTTTTGGTCAAACTGTCTGTAGATATCCAAAGTTCAGTTGATTATTATTGTTTTAATCTAACAAATAATAATATTTACTGCATAAAATATATAATTTAATTGAAATCGACGAGCTGGTTGCATTAAAACATATGTAAACATATGTTTTTGTGTGTCTGGAAGGTCCCGATGAAAAAAAAACTAGTGGAAATCCCCGAAACGACAGTTGTTTATCATGAATAAAACATTTATTTGTTCAAAACAATATGAATGTCAAGTGCGCTTATCATAATGAATATGTTATTACAAATTTATCGGTTAATTGTATAAAAGTAAATAGAAGGAACCATCCAATGTTTAAAACGTGACTAGATTACAACATTTTTCTTAATGTGGTTTACATGATAAGTTTTCAACAGATATACAAGAAATAGTTAATAGATTTTTCTTGAATTTATATCAATGAGATATTTGATTGTAATTGTATTTCTTTATAGTGCCCAGGGACTGAATATAAGCTTAATTTATTGTTAAGAATCTAGGAGAATTCTTGTTGTTTTTGATTTTATCGTTTTTAAACGTTCCTAGTTTCTGGCAGCCTTGTCAATTTCTCAAATTTTCACATGCAGTATATTACATCCAGTTTTAAGTCTATACGACTTCTAGAAGAATTTTCGAAAACTATGATCCAGTTAAAAGTTAAAATCTTGATCTGTATGTTTGAAAACTAATCACGTTCATTATTTTATCAGAAATTGATCCAGGTAATCAATTCGTTTCATACGTTTTTTGAAGCTTTGAGCTGCTATCCTCTGCATTTTCGTGTGATTATTTTTGCCATTTAATTTCTCCATACCTTTCCGACATACTATTGAGCCGTACATTATGACAGGTCTTATGATTGATGAATAAAACCAATATATAACCTTTAATGTTGAGTTAGGGACGTTTGCGTACTTAGCATCCTGGTTCGAACCTTTGAACAGATGATGTCTTGGTTTTTCCTCGCTACATCTACCAGGGGTTTTCCGAATCATCTGTGATGGTTATATTATGCACATGGCGTCTTAAATGATAATATATCGTTGTAAGACCAGTGATCAATCTGTTTTCGCGCCTACCTATAGTTGTAGACTAAATGTTTTACTAAAAGGTTAAATTAAATATTATTAGCTGTAAAAATTTGTTATAGAATTAAGCATAAATTGTTTTAAAACGATTATAGATTGATTTCAATTCTATACAGTTTTCGAAAATATACTAATTACATCCGCATTATCTTTTATCAGTGGAATGTTACAAATATCATTTCGTTTTTTTCCTATTAATTTTTCTAGAATTAAACGGAAAAAAATGGAAAATTAAAAAAATATTGTTTGAATGAATACCACGGAGACGTCAAGTTGTTTAGTATTTTTTTGGCGGCCATCTTAACCGAACGTTTTCGGTGAATTTGTAAACATGAGAACAATTGGTCATCGTTATATGATACAATACAAAGTTGAACCAAATTCTACTTTGGGGGAGACAGCAAGGACCAGCATCGCGGTAGACGATCAAATGAGGTGACGACTCCAGAAATGTTAAAGAAGATCCACTGGATGGTCATTGACTGAAAGTGTGTGAGCTTGCAGACATAGTATGGATCTAAAAAAATGCTTTTGGGCCCTCACTAAAACGCTTACACCACTCAAAAACCCGCGCACGATCAATTTAAATTAAAGAATTGATTTTTTTCGAAATTTTGAGTTCATATAGGAGACACCCTGTATATATATAATAGCAGATAGGTAAATTGTAGTATTCATCAAATCAAATTGGAAAAAATCTAGTTTATTATTTTCTATTTAATTCCTTAAAGTAATAATAACACAGCTCCTTCAAATTGACCTTGACCTCACTTTGTTTACATAATTTTTGAAGTACGTAGCATAAAAAAAATTTCTGTTCGTTTCATAATGGGTTTTTAGAGAAAAGGATACGGATTTAATAAAAATTGCAATCAGGGAATTTTTAACTTGATGAAATAATAATTTAATTCACGCGAATTAAAAATTATTTTGTAATATAAAATCCTGTTATTCTTCATTGTTGAATACGTAATAAAAAACATTTAAATCCTCATAATTACAAAAGATCTTCAACAGAAAATTAATAGGCCATGTATTTAAGCATTTTCCCTCCGAATTTTTTAATGCGGCACCGATTTATTTGAAATTTTGACAGATTATAGGTGCCGAAGTGTGTTACCACCCCTTTTCGGGACAATTTTTCACCCAAAATAACCCCAGAAATCGAAAGATCAGCAAATTTAAATTAAAAAATGTCATATAAAGTTTTTTCGTCAGATCAATAGTTTTTGAGTTATTCGCAATTGAAAGTACTATTTTTCGTCAAAAAACTGCAATTTTAAATAGTTTTTTACGTATAACTCTGTAATGATGTATTTTATCGAAAAAAGTGTAATGAACAAAAATGAAGCTTATAAAAAAACAAAGAAATGAAGGTATATTTTCAGATCTTAATGTTCGACCTAAAGTAAGTTATAGATACTTGAATAGCTTTTGTTTTACGTAATTGAGCATTTAATTTCAAATAATGGGAAAAGGGTACATTTTTCAACAAAAAGTCATAAAATACTTTTTAAAGAGCTTAAAGATACCTTTCAAATGACTATTGATAAAAGTCGTTTCGACTGAAATTTCAGTGAGATATGATGTAAAACAGTCAAAGCTAAAAACTTGCACTACTAATGCCATTCATTGAAAATCAAAATTAAACTTATTCCTTGTACCAAATAATTCAATTAGATGTTATTTACGACATCTGGAAGTTTGGCTGATTCGAAATGCATAATTTTGAAAAAAATGAGCATTAAATAATACTTTACTTTTTTTGATGTAAAAAAAATTTTTTTTTGCTCATTTTTTCTCCATAACTAAAAAAGACACAAAAACAAATAAACGATCAAATCAAAGCATTTTTTATGACGATTATTTTGCTTTTTTTATTTTTTTGTAACTTAAAAATTAACGGAGTTATAACCAAATTAATCTGTCACTATAGTACGTTGAGTGCTTATCCACAGCCCTTTGACCCTTTATTAATAAAATGTGGAGGATCTCAAGCCCTTCTAACATACATAGGCTTATAGCCCTGAAAATTACCTTTAAAATGGTTTTTTGCAGGATGTGATAACTCCAAAATTAATGGAGTTACATCAAAAATAAGAATTTAAAATTTTCTTGGAAAATTTTGGTTAGGAATTTTTTCTGTTGATGCGAAGTTGCCTGTAGGTACATTTGAGAGTACCAAGAGATAATTTACTTATAATCTTGGTAAAGGGGTGGTTCTTAAGAGGTGTCAGGGAAAGAATACAAAATCAAAACATTAGCAGTCATTAAAAAATGTCTTTTTTTATTTTTTATCAAAGGGGTGGTTCTTAAGGGTTGACAGGATATCGACAATGGCCATTTAATCTAAAAGTTCGCAGTCATTTGATTTCTTTTTATTTCTTTCTCTGCAAAGGGGTAGTTTTTATGGGTTGAATAATAAAAATTAATAACCAATGAAATTTTATTAAAATGCTATGAATTTTTCACAGTAAAAATGAAATTGCAATATTTAAATCGTTAAAAGATTTTTTCCTATATTATTTTCATCAGAAGGGTAGTTTTAAAGATTTTTAAGGGTTGATACTTCAAAATATATAAATTTTCTATCATACAATATGTTGAGATATTTATGCTGCATAAACGAAAAACATTTGAATTGAAAAAAGTAGGGAAAACTATCATATTGGTATTTAAGGGGTGGTTTTCACCACAAAATTGCGGAAAATCTGCGATTATAAAACCCTTAAAAACCATAATTATTCAATTTTTAATTTTAAATCATACAAAATTACATAAAAAATACATTGATAAACATGTTTGACGTAAACCTATGGTTCTGGATTCGAATCTAAACTTCGGCATTGATTGGTAATCGTTCTTAATGATATTTGCAATTTCAATATTAATTTATTATCTTTCTTTTTCATCATCTTTCATTGTTATTTATTAATTTAGACAAAACTTCGGATAAAACAAATAATTTCGGAATATTAAAAATTTAAGGTTGTGTAAAATCATGGAAGTGAAACTGTCAACTGTCAACACTGAAGTAGTTAGAGTCACATTTAAGGAAGTTATACTCCAGCGCGTTCCGAAAGTGTTATGCAGTACGGAACTGTCATTTTCACGACATGGAACTCTCAAAACGCAACTTTCGGTATGTAAATGAATACAGAACGAATAACTTTCAGATGGCGTCGTCTAAAAATAAAATTACGTGCCTTATCAGATGTAGTCTATTGACCTACTTGTTGTTTAAAGAATGTTTTTAGCAATAAAATTATTGGTATATACCTTATGTAATAACCAACAGATTTACGAATAATTAGAAGATACTAAAATAAAAATAAAACGTTGAAAAAATCACCTTGTACGATGTATATAAAATATGAAATAAAAAATATGTAAAATCCCTTTGTGTTCTAATAAATATATTTTTAGACGGGTAAATACCTAAATAACAAAAGCAAGTTATCAACAAATGTTAATTATTATTCATTCTGTTTACGTACATTTTCCAAAATAAATAAAGACGCAAAATATGTTTGTTGAACTAAATTTTATTTAAATATTTTCAAAATATACGATGCATTGTTTATATATTAAATGACGACTCGTGGATGTGCCAATAATTCGGAATTCAGGACAGACTCTTACAGTTTTACTCGGTTCACAAATATTTTTATCACTTGCTCATCACATTAAATGTTTATTTCGGATATGAATTTTTTTTTAATAAACTGCTGTTAATCGGTCAATGAATTTCTAGAAAACGATTTGATTTATCGTTAAATAATTCGTTTGGTTTTTGATGTTATCATAGTTGTTACAACGATTTCTAATTGGTGGTTTATGGATGCTGGGAAGAACATCCCTCCCGACCAGGACGGAATATCTAGACAGGGATTGAAAAATCTACCCGAGGCAGCCTTCCCTCAGGTCTACGCTGTTTTTAGCGCTTGCTTAGCGAATTCATACTTTCTTCAATGTTAAAAAACCTCCAACCCAGTTCTCATTTCCAAACCTTACTAATCCTGTATCTTACCGCCCTATATCACCCATCAGCGTCGTGGGTAAAGTTTTTGAACGTCTGATCAAGGACAGAATATGATACTAAGCAAAATATTATTCCAAACAATCCACGTACAACGCAATTACCAATATTAAAACCATCATAAACAAAACAAAAAGCCTCTGCTATTTTCATGGATGTCCAGAAGGCTTTCGATCAGGTCTTTTGTTAGGAAGCTTCTGATTATCCGATTAAGGTCCAACTATAAGCGGATGATACCGCTCTAATCGCTTCCGCCCAAAATGTGCTCTATTAACTTAAAACCCCAACATCTTCTGAATAAATTTTTTAGATTGATTTAGGAAATGGAGGGTGACTGTTAATTTCCAAAATACTCAAGCCATCGTTTTTAAAGATCCGAATTTCCTGCGCAAACATCAACCGTCAAAAACAAAATAGAAACAAAAAAACAAAAAACCAAGTAAAAACAGACGAAAAGCATGGAAAAACATGAAAAAACATGGAAAAACATGAAAAAACATGAAAAAACATGGAAAAACATGGGGGTATGTGTTCAAAAGTTGTCTGGTAAATGATTATTTGACCAGTTTTTTAACACGGTTTAGGTTAGGTTAGGTTATGTTAGGTTAGGTTAGGTTAGGTTAGGATATGATATTTCGTTTTTCTCTTTCAATGGATGTTTTCTTTCAGAGCAAAATGTCGAACCGTGGTTTTAACTTTGTATACTGTATGAAATTCTTTTCTAAATAAGAACGCACGTACTTTCCTTCGACGTCTTTCTTCCACAAGATGTTCTATTTGAAATTTTGGTTTTCCTGAAGCTTCACGTGCTGTTTAAATCTCGCAACATTCCTTTTCTTTAATAATTCTGTAAATCATAAATTTCCCAACACCAAGCGGGAAATTGGTCTTACTAACTATCTGTGAATGAAATTAATTATAATATTGGATATTCCTCGCATTTTATTTATTAGAGTTGTTAACTATAACAAGGAGAAAGTTATTCGTCTATGAATGAATGACGTAATCCAAGGCAAAAATTTTACTTGACACCAATTGACCATTACCAAGAACGAGCTATATAACTACGTAAATAAAAACAAAAAAAATGAGTAAAAAAGGGCGATCTGAAAGAAATTTGGAATTCCCCGACCGGTTTATTTTGTAACGCAGGTCAGGTTTCAATATCGATGCTATTAATTTAATTTCTAAAAAATGAAACGCTCAATATAAACGAAATTTAATGGAAACATGGAAAATATGAAAATGAAAAACAGTAAAATTGCATAACAGCATTCAACATTTTTTAAAGATAACCAATTCAATAATTGAACAATAGTTGAAGTCAAAATTATTGTTCACAAGAAGCACAAGCTTAAGTAGAATCAAAGTGACAGCCATTTATGTGAAACTACAACTAAGATGGTGTACGTTCTGGTCGTCCAATTTTGGTATTTACTTACAGAAAACATTTAAAACGTACACGAATTGGTTATAACTAATCGTGACTTAACATTACGTAACATAACTGAGGCAGTAAAGATGTAAGAAGACTGTGTATTCAAAATTATGCATCAACATTTGATCATGAGAAAATTTGTTTTAAAGTGGGTTCCGCGTTTATTATTATTATCAAAAAGAGCAACGTTGATGATTCATAGCAATGTTTGGTTATGTTTACATGTAATAATTAAGATTTTTTGCGACGATATGTGATAATTGATGCAACATGGATCCATCACTTCACTTCGGAATCAAAACCAACATCATCTGAGTAGACTACAGCCGGTGAACCACGTTCGAAGCGTCCAATGGCATAACAGTGAGCTGGGAATGTTATGGCTTCAGTTTTTTAGATGTTCATAAAAAATTGTTCATCGACTATCTCCAAAAGGGATACTGTATAGAAATTGAATACAAAAATCAAGAAAAAACGGCATCAGCAACTACTGTTTCACCACGATAATGCACCTATTCGCAAATCGATGCCAACGATGTTAAATTGAACGAATTACACTTTGAATTGCCTCCTCGTCCACCGTATAGTTCAGATAAGTAACTACTGGCTTTTCGATGATCTTAAAAAAATGCTCACCGGTAAAAATTCTGATCAATGAAGAAGAAATTGCTGAAGCTGAAGCCTAAGGAAACAAACAGCATTACCAAAAAATCAAAATCAACATGCACTGACTATCTTCTGATGAAATCTTTTTAATACTTTTTTGATAATAATAAAAGGGAAAATAATTTACGGGTGATCTGGGGCCGGGAAGGAGGAGGAAGGGTGAAAAATGGTTCATCTCGGTTTCTGGCAAAAGTCCTACGAAAAAAAAGTCAAATTACAAAGTTGTAGGTGATAAAAATATTTTTGTTTCATCACTTTTTTCATATAACTTCAAAATGTATTTAAAAATTGAAAAAAACAAGTTTTTCGTTTTTGTTTTCGCAAAATACGTTAAAAACTTACTTTTTTATGTTTCCAAGTACATTATAGTTTATTTTTTATTTATTTGTTTACGTTATTTTGACCGTAATTTTCACTCGAAAATTATCCCGTCAAAATATCAGCTTTTTTTTAAAAAATAATTGAGACTTTGGTTCGTTAAAATCTCTACTACCTGATGGTGAAAATTTCATTATGCACAATTTTTAGATATTTATTGAAATTTTCTTATCAATATAACATGGAATATCGCGTTTTTCGTTTAATTAGAGTGAAAAAATTTAATAAACTACGAAAAATTGTCCAAGTTCTTTTCGTCTTAATTTGTGCCTTTTCTTTACCATTTACCATGTAAGTAACACAAAAATCTCACCGTTGGTGCATGGAGGAGGATGAAACTATGGTCCCGGGCCCCAGGTTCAAGAGTGTCCCATCATTTGGAAAACATTTTGTATTTTTTGATGTATTGATACCTCAGATCTAACGTATTGTTCCGAATTCTTTAAGAGGGCCTCGTCATTATTTTGGCCCCGGGCCTAATAAATCTTAATCCGGCCCTGTAAAAGTACCTAACGCCGACTCTGTCTTGTCTTCTATATAATCGATACAACTCCTACAAGAAAATACGCTGCTTATGGTCCTTTTCAACGGATATGAATTTCCAGATTGTTTCGATCATTCGCAGAATGAATTAACACGAAACCCGCTTGTGTAAATTTCGTTCTAACTTGTTAATTCATGCTGTAGCTAGACTGAGAATTCGGAAAGTTGAAGCACGATTGCGCCAGTGGTAAAATACAATAACTTTCTTAGTGATTCATCATATTATTTATATTTGGTTATATAATCTGTCGTTATCGAACTGATCTTGGGGAATTTAATATGAATTAAATTTTTTTTTTGTATAAATTGAAAAATTTGCATGTTTACAAAATTATTGTTGAAAAAAAAACTGGTAATTTGGCACAACTGTTAATATTTGTAAATATAATTAATTTTATATAATAATATAAAAAACTATTTTAGTTTATTTCGAATTTTGAAATTTTTTAAATGAAATTATTAAGTTAAAGAAAAAAATTGGGATAATTTTATACTCTCGTGGTCCCCTCATTTTTTGACTCTAGAAAATCGAAAAATCATCCGATTTCTATGGATTTATTTCAAAATCTTCGTTTTTACGGCAGATTTACGAAAAAAATTATGGGAATAAAAAAATGAAAACTTATATTGGTTTCAGGGTTTTAAATGCTTATGTATAATTGTTGATAACTTTTTTCCAAATAATCAAATGAAGTTGTTATATTTTTTTTTCATAATCTACACAAAAAACGAACAAATTAAAAAAAATTATACAAAAATGTTGATTTATCATGTTTTTACAATTAAAAATAATTTCTATTAAAAACCTTTCTGATCACACTTAAAGTCATAAAACCATATTAAATCTCCAAGTGAGGTATTTCCCTTATTTTTTTCCATAAATCCGCCGTAAAAACGAAGATTAAAAAAAATTATTGAAATCGGATGATTTTTCGATTTTCTAGAACCAAAAAAACGAGGGGACCGCTAAAAGTTATGTACTTTATTTTTTAATTGAATGTTTTTAGAATCATTTTAGTAAATTTCGGAAAACTTCCGCTTAATATCCCAGATTGGTACTTCGGGTTCATAATCTCATTAAAAAGCGTTAGTTTAGCCTTTTCTAATCGTAGAATCCATTTATCGATATCCCAGATTGGTACTTCGGGTACTACTATAAAAAATATTTGATAACAGATACTAAAAGTACTAAAATTGTACCATAGCAAGCTTCAGGAATGCGTTCAACAAGTTTACGGACAGTGATATTTAGCAAAAGCAGTACACTTGAATAAACATTCACTCTTCATCATAAACTTCAGTCAGTTGCGGTAATTTCCTTAAAGAAAATGGATGATTGCTAGAACTTGGAGAAAGCGTCGATTCACATTTCCCGAACGACACGATGTAGTGATTCGCTGAAATTGACCACCCCGTATATTTTCGATGCAGTAAATAGCTTATCTTTCTTTCATAGTGCATAAGGGGTTTCTTTTTCTATTTCATTTTCTATAATTTTAACTAAATTATCGACAATTGACGTGAATCATTTCAAAAAAAGTTTCAGATATTTAACCAACTTTTTCTCGTCGATATGTTCAACATTCCTGAAGGTGTAGTCACATACCTTTCTTGGAATACCTAACGGTAGATGGAATATAAAAATTGTCGAGATTCCTCGGTGGTGTCTTCGAATAGGCCAGTGTCATTCAGATTAACATATTTAAAAAATGGAAATTGTTGTTAAACAAATATAAGTTTTTTGAATGAATTATACTTGTTCAAATATCAATTGCAGATTATAAAAACCGGCTCAAAACCCTTGCAGACAGTTTTGTTTGATCTACCATAGACGTAGATACCTCATTTTATAAATTTATCTTATCCGAGAAAGTATTTGTTAAAAGGCAATCAAATCATTATAAATTGGACTGTCTCTGGTAGGAATATTTCGAAGAAATAGTGTACATACGCCTTCCGACAGCTTCGATTAATAGAAATGCATTTATGTTTACGATTCGATGTTTTCATTGGTAAACAATGAGATATACAATAGAGATGATGAGTCCACGTGGACTGACGGCTTGTTAGTGGTTTACCGAATTTTATATGGGGACTGAACATTATTTTTCCTTTCAATATTGATTGTTCTTGGCATAACTGTCTTCTGCAATTGATATTGGAAGAACTATAACTGAAATGTGTTATGAACATTCGATTTCTATAAATTAATATCATCGAGTTCAATATATAAAGCTGATTCCAATCAGAAAAATTGTTTTGCGAAAAAATTTGCACAAATTTCCAACATCTGACGTGAAATTACCGTTTACGAATAAAAATTAGTCGATTAGGACTAGATCTGGGTTATGAGGTGCGTGTTCGAAATCTCTGTTGCCTTTTATCGATAATTTCTTGACGCAACTGCTTGTTGTATTTGATTCCTTAAAATCAATTGTGGTACCAAAATATTATAGTCATCACTTTTTCACTAATTCACTAAAAATCACTAATCACTATCACTAATCACTAAAAATCGCTTACAACATTCTAGTCGTCGCTGAATTTGCAGTACGCTGTGAGTTAGTTGACAGGATTCAAAATGGATGCCCCATTTCAAATGGCGACCGTCAATAATCCTTCGAGACAAGTTCAGTCTCTGAAGACGATAACTTGGTTATGGAAATTTGCCTCGGATTATCTTCTTTAGAGACTGTTTACTAACTTAGGGTACAGTGTAATTGTGGTGTAATGGAATCATGAATAGTGTGTTCAATATGATTATCATCGAGTTATCGTCTTCAGAGACTGAAGGAAAACTGTTTACCAACTTAGGTTAGGTTTCAGTTTAACAATCTCTGAAGACGATAACTTGGTTATCGAAATGGTAATTGTGAGTATTGGTGCAATGGTAGTTTAAACAGTGTGTTCACTATTTTCTGTAAACAGCCTCCATTTTGTTTTTGATTTGTTTTTTTTTATTAATCTCTCTCTTGTAGCAAATTTTGTAACTCAATTTGATACATTTTTTGACTTGGAGGTCGTTGGATGTATCTTATGATGAACTGAATCGAATTTCCAAACTCCAAAACAAATTTGAATCGTTTTAGGTTAATAGGTAATTCAGATATATTCAAAATTAGTAGATTGAAAGCTTATTGTTTGGCCTATTTTCTCATATTTTGTTATTACTAATATTGTTGAAATATTTGTTATTCATTTATAATTGCAATAATAAACTGTTTTGCTAGATTTTAATATCAACTTTGTGCGTCTCTCATATCAAGTACTACGTCATATTTTCAGAATATTGAATTATTATTTTGACCAAAACGTCACAGATAATGTAATTTATTATGTATTTGGTTGCATTTCAAAAGGAATAATGATATAAAAAATAAAATTTTTAAGCAAAAACAATTGAAAAAATCGTGTTGAAAACGACCTACTTTTATTAGATAACAAATTATTTTATTGCTGATAATTAATTTTAAATTCGACCTCGACCGACACGTCAATTCGTTAAAAATAAAATGGATTTTCATTGGAAATTGTAAACAGAGTTTCCCGAACACAGATAATCTCATTTTCTCGTAGAAAATTTAATTAGGTCGTCATAAATATGTTTGGCAGATATATTATGAGTTTTTAGAAAAATGATTATTTAATAAAATTAAACGAAAAGTTTACTCATTATTTTTTGTCTTAGTTATTTTTGTTCGTTGTTTCTTTTATACGGCTAATAATACACGATCCACGTCAGTAATTTAAGCAAAAAAATTAAATAAAATGGTTTCAATAATCTACTGTACTAGATGGAAGTCAAAACTATTAAAAACACACTATGCGTGTATATGTTATCTTAAATACTAATCCTATTTTTATCTATCAAATTTTGGATTAGAGTAGAATTAACATTAAACACAAAAACAGGATGGAGGCTATTTGGGGCTACTTGTGTCCACCGTTTTCAATAATTGAAAGATGTTTCGTTGGAGAGGAGAATCATTAGAAGATGATCCATTTGCGGAAGGCCCGAATACATCCTTACAAGATGATATGAAAAGTGGTCTTCACCATCCCAGCTGCAGCTAGGCAAACACAGGACTAAGTCCTCTAAAGGACTTCAGCAGCTCTGGAAGATCTTGAAAAGTATCGAAAAGAATTTGGAGATTCAAAAACGCAAGCCTCATCGGAGGAAAATGAAATGATGTAATTTACTTGGACAAACTTCTCCCGAAAACTTGTTTAAGATAAATTAATTTTATCGTGGATCATCATGAATAAAAGGAAATGTTTCCAGTTTCAGTAACTTGTAGCTTACCATTTTGGAAAATTTTGAATGATACCGATTTATTGGAAAAGGTTTCAGTATTGGTTGTATGATTCGTCCAGGTAAACATGAGGTATTACCTCCGATTTCCATGGAATTAAAGTTGACTTACCCTTATCTTCAAAATCTAAGCTATGCCGATAGGTGTTATTACTCTTAGGGGTGGAAACTACCCCTTATTGCAAAAAATCGATAAAATTATAAATAAAAGCATTTAATGAATACAAAAAACATTTAAGGCTTGAATAAAAGTTGTTTAATGCTTTAATATAGTATTTATATTTTTTCGACCTTGTTTGATGTATTTCATCCCTTATAAAGCACCCCCGGTTAAAATAAAATTAATTACTTTGTGGTAGCTTACTTATAAATCATCGAATTATTTCGAAAAAATTGAAAAAAGTATTTATAGACGTTTCCATTCTTTTTAATGATTTATTTATTTTAAATAGACATCTTTTTGGCTTAAATTTTATGCATTTAAAATTTTGAACCCTTATAAACCCTAATGACAAAAAATGAGAAAATTATTTACATCTCCCATGCATAATTTCACTTATATTTCAAAATCTAACTGCTCGAAAATTTGAAAAAAAAGTGGATTTAGTTTTTTGGCCAAATCTCGGTTAATTTTCAAGCAAATTAGTTGCGCAAAACGTAGATATATAGGAAATTTTATAACCTATAACTTTATAAACAATTAAAATTTCTTTAGCCATTTATTTTTGAAGGGCAACGTTTAAAAGGTTCGAAAATTGTACGATTTGTAAGGTCATATCTCAGTTGTTTTAGAAGTTACAAAAAATTTGTAAAAAAGCAAAATATTTGATAAAAAAAATACTGACTTTTTGTTCCTTATCAATTTTTATGTATATCCTATAGTTTTTCAGAAATTTTGAAAAAAGGAGAAATTATTAAAAATTTCTAAAATGATTCTTCGACATTAAACATAATTTTATTCGAAATTATGCATTCTAAATAGTTCAAACGTCAGAAATCATTATTAGTACGTGAATAAAATAGAAAATCATTGGATTATATTTTTATTGCAATTTGGGTACTATTGATAAGGGTGAAATTGAGGTTTTTCTCTACAAAAAAAATATAAATCAATTTTATTTCGACCATAATTTTCTTAGTTTCCATGCTAAAGAATTCTACTATCTCTCATTTTGAAGCTTTTTAAAAGTACTTTGGAAAAGGTTATATACAATTACCTCGAAAAGTTCTCCGTTTTCAGTTACACCACGTTGAATTTTGAAAAATTTTCGTTCGACCTTCAATAAATCATAACTCGGTTTGTATTATATCTAAAGCAAATTTAGAGAAATTAATCTCTTTGTTATTTCATAAAATTCGTTTTTGTTTCTCATATTTTTCTGATAAAATCGAAAGTATTTGTGTTAATAATGAAAAATTGATTAAAAACGTGGTTTTTTCTATTTCTCTTTCAATCGCGTATAATTAAAAAACTATTGATTTTGCAAAAAAAATACTAAGAATATTTTTTGCTTGAAATTCGAACCTATATCAATTTCCACGGTTATTATCAATCCCCTAATTGGGGTGAAACTCACCCCTATTGCAAAATTTCGAGCTATTCCCTTAATATACTAAATTTCATCAAAATCTCAATAATAATCATGTATTAAAAAAAAATTGTGATTTTGTGGTGAAATTTCTCGTCATATTAAGCCACTGATTGTGAAATTAACTATTTATTTGCGTCTACTTTATATTGCAGATCTGACATGTTTCACAACGAATATTCCGTCCAACTACACTTCTTAAAATCGATTTAAACTAGACGGAGTAAAAGGTTAACGCACCGACCTTCAGACAGCGAAATGCACGAGTTCATATACATAATTTCAAAGTTCAACAATCATTTAATAATTATGTATCGGTTTATCAACATTTTAATAAAATGATTCATGTACTTCAAACTTTAAAACGTTTTTAGCGTATTCATATACACGTTATGCCCGTTTCACACTTATCCGACTGTTGTTTTAACAACCACAAGAACAAGCATACAAACTTAACCTACAAATCTCGAGATCGGTTAAACGATACTTGATTCTCGTACTAAAGGCAAAGTAAAAACGATATCCTCACTAAAAAAACGAATATTTACATGTATATCATCAAAAGATAATATGATCATCCTGAAATAGTTAAAACCCCCATCAATTCTCAAGTTTTCGAAAAGTAAAAACGCCCAAAACCCAGTTCATCTTCTTCAAACGTCTGTTCAGTATTATCAACGCTAAAATATCATTGCTATCCATTACTCAACGATAACCTGTATAGAAAGAAGATCTGGTATCATTTACTCGACAACTGACATCCAGGTGAATGTGAAAAGATCCAATTTCCGTGTCGGGGTTTGCTACATGTCGTTTAAACAGAGGTTGGAGGATGAAAACTGCAGGAAATGGTCAAAAGATTTGAGATAAATCCTGTTAGGGCTTACCATGATGGAATAAAACGAGATCTTGATACTACCTTGTAATTACATGATATTAAAATTGGTATCTCCACATCAGCTTTTCCAAAAAAAGTTGAGGCAATTCTAAGAACCGAAAAAACAGATGGAGAAAATCGTCAGGGATTTTGGTATAGGAAAACAACCTCAGCAAGAACAAAACTAAACCAGGAAACAGACAATCTGCATGATGACTTTAATGAAACTGAAGATGATAGTATTGAAAATGTAGATAATAAATAAGCAAAGAAGATTAAAGCTTTATCTAATTCATGTTTTTTGAGAGTGAAAACTCCAGACAGTAATCAAGGAAAAGTTTTTTACTTCTTCTTTCGCTTTTCTCAAGACTCAGTCTTGTTTCTTCTACTATTCAGCTTGTTGAGAAGTAGATGTCCTCTTCTAGGAGGTCGACCAAGAGGTCTGTTAGAAGCTTGTTTTTCATCCTCTACCCATTTAGCCCATCAATTTTCCATAATTCCGACGTCGTGTGGTCGATGGAGAGTCGATTTAAGAAACATTCTCTTGACAGTTATCGAGTAAACCGACGAAAATTTTTATAAGCTAGCAAACAAGAGAGGAGCTACAGAGAAAATGTTTTCCAGGAACTAATTTAATAAAAAAATAATAGATCTGAAAAATGTTTCACCAGAAAAGGTAACGAACAGTCACTTTTAACTATAGGGCTATAAACGATAAAATTGTTAAATTAAATGCATTGTGATGTAACCAATGATGGTTGACCGTATTCTTTGTATTAAGACTAAACTATTTATCATGTATGAAAATAACTAATTAAACTTGGTTTTAATAATCCGATTACCGTACTCGACGAACGCCAAACTATTAAGAACCTTGTATTGCATTAAATACCAAAATCCTACTGTACACAAAATCTATAAATAATTATATTTATAATCGAAAGAGTCATATCAATATAAAATAAAAGCGATTAATTTGATACGTTAATGGACTTTAAATGTCTAAGGGACACTTGGAATCGCTTAACTATGACGTTGGTTCCCATTTGGAACTGTCAGTGTACAATAAATATTAACGAATTTATGATTCTTCATAGTAACATTAATATAAGACAAAAATTAGGTAATCCGAGACGATATGTTAAATAATGGACACTTTGTGTCACTTAACTAGATGATTAACAGTTCGTGATGGTTCCAAATTTCAAGAGGCTGTATTTTTATCTGGATTACATTCGCGCAATGCAATAAATTGAACATTGGAACGAAGTATTTCACGCTTGTCTTCAGCGCTGCGTCCAGCCTTTATCCAATGTTCAGCCAACGCTGGAAGGTGAATATTGACGTTGGACGCATGGTGTAGTTGCAGCACTGCATCCAGCCTCTCTTCCAACGTTGGAACGTGAATGTTCGCACTAACTTTGGACGGACCATTTACTTTTCACTGTATCTTTTTTGATTTTATTATTAATAAATATTCTGAGCAAACATCTCGAGCGGAAGCTTTAACCTTTTCATTGCGACGCCCTTGTATAGTTGGGCAACTGAAACTTGCCCGGCTTTTCCCCATTCTAGTAAGTCTAGACAGTCGATGTTCTTGATATATAACAAATCATCTCGGAGAATTTTCCTTTGGAAGTGTTTAAATGTTTCCATTCTCAACTAATTTTCGTATGTTAGCCAAGGATCTGGTCACCATCGCGTCGTCGGTTTTCTCGATAAATGTCAAGAGAATGTTTCTTAAATCGACTCTCCATCGATCTCAAGACGTCGGAATTATGGAAAATCGATGGGCTAAATGGGTAAAGGATGAAAAACAAGCTTCGAACAGACCTCTTGGTCGACCTCCTAGAAGAGGACATCTACTTCTCAACAGGCTGAATAGTAGAAGAAAGAAGACTGAGTCTTGAGAAAAGCGAAAGAAGAAGAAAAAGCCTTTCCCTCGATTACTGTCAGGAGTTTTCACTCTCAAAAAACATGAATTAGATAAAGCTTTAATCTTCTTTGCTTATTTATTATCTACATTTTCAATACTATCATCTTCAGTTTCATTAAAGTCATCAAGCAGATTGTCTGTTTCCTGGTTTAGTTTTGTTCTTGCTGAGGCTGTCTTCCTATACCAAAATCCCTGACGACTTTCTCCATCTGTTTTTTCGGTTCTTAGACTTGCCTCAACTTTTTTTGGAAAAGCTGATGTGGATATACCAATTTTAATATCATGTAACTACAAGGTAATATCAAGATCTCGTTTTAGTCCATCATGGTAAGCCCTAACAGGATTTATCTCAAATCTTCTGACCATTTCCTGCAGTTTTCATCCTCCATGCACATCATAAGCATATTTTGAAGTCAGTAGATATTTTCGAACTGTACGTACAGATCGATTGTCGTTTAAACGACATGTAGGAGACGCCACATCGTCTGGCTGCTGAGCAGGATAAATCAGTGGATAAATAAATGAGGGCGTGTTGGAAAAAATACTTCGACGCGTCGATTGACATTAATTTTTTTACATTATTAAGAAATAATCAGTATCTTATAAGGTTTTTAGGGCAATGTAGTGAATTTGTGAGATAAAATGATTTTCTGAAATCGACGAAGATAGTTTTACAAACTTTTCCTCTTTGCAAATATGAATGGTTTCAAGAGAGCCCCATGCTGATACATTTCCGCAATATTTTCAAAAATTCGTTAAACAATACGAAGATGATTTCTGAAGAAAGAAAATTACGTAGACCCCTGTATATTCCTGAGGATCCACCTGGGAAATACTGATCTAGAAGATCATTTGTAATAAATTACAAAGAAATTCACTCTTCATGGTGATAAATGAATAAAAACACGAAAAGTCATCACGATTAAATAATCGTAAAAAAAGTATTAGTAAAAATCACATTGACGTTCATAGGATTTCCCGTTTGAATTAATATTGCTAGTACGTAAGATACCTGATTTTATTCTAATCAAGGTCTCAAATTTACATGAAAAGATTGTTTAATAACAAAATTTCACACAAGGAATTTACGTTACGTTTATTAAAAACCATTTTAATTTCTTTACACACTATACACACTACACTTAACTTACAATAATTTACTTATTATAAGGAAAAGGCACCTTCTGATGTTTCAAAGTTATGGTAAAACCATAGGGGCATTCCTCTAAGGGTTAATTCCTCTCTATAGAAAAATTTGATTGAGCTCTGTTCTGTTCACTTTGAAGATTCTTTTTCTTTAGTACTTCCGAAGGTTTTTAGGCCCTCCAGCGAAATAATTTAGATGATTGATGAGAGTTTGATTCAACCATAAGAGGACATCCTCTTCCCCCGGTACAATAACTCCGTACTTCATAAGCAAGTGCTGAATTCACAAATTTCGACATCTCGAACGATTACTCAGTGAAGTTGTTTTGAAAAACGTTTCCCGAAATCACCTGTAGAAGGAGAGGAAAGACACTACGCGCGAAACACGATGAGGACCTGTCAAAATGACAGGGAGTGATGGAATGTCCTGTTTAACATTCATCCGTCAACTTCGTCTGGGGATGGATGCATTAAGGAACGGACTCTTGCCCTCTTATCAAGCAGAATCAACCACCAGGAGTGAAACGATGAAAAATGATCATTTTAAAATATTTTTACGAATAATTTCGCGCCTTTTATCTACTTTTTATAAACGATGGTCGCGCCTTTGATATTTTCTTTTAAAACTTTTTATTATAGCAGGCGGTATATTTATAGTATTTCTTTTAAATCTTAAGAAACTCCATTTATTGATTTGTTGTGTTTTTTTTATTCTAGAGGTTTGTCAAATTCTATTTTGGATATATAAGAAGTTGTGTTTTAAATAAATAGTCGTAGTGAAAATATTGGATTAGTGAAAGTAATCGCAGTAATTATAAGTAAAGTTAAGTGTACTGTATACTATGTAAAGAAATTGAGAAGGTTTAAATAAATACGAAAGATAAGATTGTTAGCATGGCGCCAATGGAAATGGAATCGCCATAAGGTTGAAATGATTAACAAATAAAATTCATTGTACATCGTATTCCACGAAACGATAAAAATATGAAACGACAAGCTAGAAGCGATAACAATTTTCAAAATTTATAATTCAGTGATAACAAACATATGAATTAATAATATCGTCGATATAATGCAAAATACGCAATGTCAACACATTTTTTTTGTTTTGTTTTTCATTGTAATTATTGCTTTATAAATGATGAATGTTGTGGCAAAGTCTCTTTTAATTTAATTTTTAAAAACACATTTTCATCCATCAACACCAGTCGACAAATATTATGTAATGTTTTTATTATTTATTTATACGATTTATATTCGTGGGGTGGATTAATAAACACTATCTTTTGCGTTCTTAATTTATTTAAACACTATACACTACACTAACTTATAATAATTGACTTATCACTATCACTATAACTAATTTATTTAAATTCTTCGATTACTTTGCTGATTTGATCTATTTACTATGACTATTTATTATAAACTAACTAAACTGCGCTACAGATACTCCTTATGTATATCCACGAAGGATTCTAAGAGTTTTAGATAGATAAATAAATAAAACAAATAAATAAATAGACCTTACTAGAAATTATTCGAAAGAAACAATGTAAATGAACCGCCTGCTATAATAAAAAGTTATAAAAAGACATTTTAGAATTCAACTATATCCAGGCAGGGTGGAGACTCGTTCGTAAACATTATATTCAAATAAAACAAAATTAATTTGAAATACTTTGTCATTTTTAATAAAGTTTTGTTCATAGCCTATAATTCTTATGATTTGTCTTTGGGAACTTAGGTTTGTGGATTTACCGATATTAAAATGCATAACTTTTGAAATTTGTTGTATAATAATTGAAAATTAGAAAGAAATGGAGCAATTTTCATTAGCAGCTGTTCAATTACAATCTAAGTTTGAAGATATGGCAACAGTGATGTGTCCAATCTGGCTCTGCCAAGGTTGACATTCATCTTATTTAAAACATAAAATTAAATCACAAACATTTTCGAGCGATGATTATCAATAAAGTGGATTAAACTCGCTTCGTGAAGATCGTCCAAAATCGGTTGTTGTACCAGAAAACATCGATGCTGTACGAGAACTGATATTGCAAGATCGTCATGTGACATACCGTAAAAAACAATTTCTTCGCATATATCCAACAAAAGTTCGCGAACGACGCAAAAAAATATTACGAGGGCTCCTATTCAAGTATTGACACCGAAAAATATTTATAATTGCATATGAATCTTCCAAATATCTGTAAACAATCGAATAGCACTCGTATGACAAAACACTCTGAGTACGTTTACCATTAAAAATGTCAAATGTCATGATGACAATGTCACATTTGTCATATTCACATCACTGATGCCATATCTCAAAAATATAAGTAGCAACCGTCGTTTATCTATTTAATCATATCACAAGTTTATATTTTTTACCTTGAATAAAGTCAATACATTCATGTTATTCCGAATAAAAATGAGGTTATCTATTTGAATTTAAATTGTTTCATCTATTTTTAAGAATCATTGAAAGTTTAGTCTGTGTCATGGTTTTTCTCGAGTCTAAAATTAGAAGCAGTCCCCATGAACTCTGTACTAGAATTAAATAATTCAATTCACCAACTTGCTGTTTTTAAAAACAATTTATTTAAAAAACTGAGAATTTAATAATTTAAAGTTACAAATAGTTACACCAATCTGACTGGCGTATTAGACGAATATCAGTTGAATGAACAAAATATTAGTTTCTTCATATATTAGTTCTTATCTTATACCATAATAATTATAAAATTAGATAAATATATTCATGGTTCATTATAATCACATAAATAATAATTAACTGAAGATGATACTTCAATGTGGTTGAAGTGGAATCTATAAAACTTACAGACAGACTGAACACAGACTAATTTATAGCAACGATAACTTAATGAGGTTAGAGTTCATAATAATAAAGTAATTGATGATGATGCGCCGCTGTGAAGAGAGTTATGTACGTGGGACTTAGGAAAGCGGGAAGAATTGCATTTTGAATTTCCTTGATTTAAATTGCAGTCGCTATTTGAAGCGGTAAGAGTAGAAGAAACATTTTTGTCGGTTTGTTGCGGTTTTATATTATTTTTCTTTTATTTTGGATTATAACATTATCGTTTTCCTCGATAGGAGTAGGGATTTTTGATGTTTTGAGAGAATTTCTTTTCGTATAAAGGTTTATCGGGCTCGATAGTAATATTTTCGCTTCTATTTATGTTTCTTTTATTCAATAAGCTGTTTTGTTGAGATGTTGAATTTGTTTATTTATTGCTTGAATGTTTTCTGATTGTTATTGCACGTAATTAGAGATAATTTGTTCTTCACTCAATTCAATAATCAAGTTTTCCTCAAAAATTTTTTCTTTTCTGATTTTTGTTACATTGTCATTTGTCATTGTCATTTTTTTATGTATGGGGCTCCTATTATGGGACTCTCTGTATTAGTATGTATAGTTTCTAATTGGTTTCGTTGATTCTCGATGTTTTTATTGGGGTCTTTAGCTTTGTCGGGTTTAATTGTTATATCTGATAAAATTTTGATTTTTGGTTCTAATCTCACATCTAAGGTATATGAGATTTCGTACAAATCGGCAGTATCTAGGTAAGGTAAATCATTAGAATCGAAATTTGGAAAAAGGGAAATAATAATGACAATTATAATTGATTCATATAGTTTCTATGATTTATCTTTAAACTTATTTTATTTATTTATTATTTATTAAACATTCCGAACTTAACAGAGTCATCTATGATATAATAGATGAAGCTGCTACATTGAAAAATGTAAATAGATGCTGTTAAGCTATAAAAAAAGTTGAATACTCAACTTTCAAATACATTTAAGGTATTATCCAAATCGGAAGAAAAATTGCAACTAACGATAACTCATATAATTAAATTAAAATTAAACCTCAAACTTTTTACATTCCATTAAATATTGTGTAAATAACAGAGTCATCTATGAGTTAATAGTTGAAACAGCATTCACGGCAAAGTAGTTTTACTTATAACGTGTTTTGAGAAATGCAAATGGATGCTAATAAGCAGTTTCCTATAATAATAATCACATAAATTTAAATAGTGACTTCTCAAACACATTTTTAGTTGACTAAATAATGACAATTATAATTGATTCATATAGTTTCTATGACTTATGTTTAAACTTCATTTATTAAACATTCTGTACATAACAGAGTCATCTATGATATAATAGATGAAGCTGCTTCATTGAATAGATCTGTTAAGCTATAAAAAAGTTAAATACTCAACTTTCAAATACATTTAAGGTATTTTCCAAATCGGTGGAAAAATTGCAGCGAACGATAATTCATATAATTTGTATTTAAATTAATCTTATACTTTTTCATTACATTGAATATTGTGTAAATAACAGAGTCATCTATGAAGTAATAGCTAAAGCCGCATTATCGGCAAAGTAGTTTTCACTACTTTTCATTAATTGAAAAATGAGAATAGACACTTTTAAGCAGTATCCTTCGAAAGTAATTATATAGAATTGAATAGTAAACACACTTCTTGATATTTTTTAGTGGATTGTATAATGGAAATTATTATTGATTGATATAGTTTCTATGAAACCATCTTAAATATTCTGCCATATATAACAGAGTCATCTATGAGATAAAAAAATGAGATAATAGATAAAACTACTTTATGGGCAAGTAGTATTGAAAAATGTGAAACGATGATGTTAAGCTATTAAATATATTTGAGATATTTTCCAAATCGGTAGAGAAATCACAAATAACGTTAATTCATATAACTCAATTCAAATTAATCTCAAACTGCCTAAATTACATTAAATTCACATTTTGTAAATAATAGAGACATCTATGTGGTAATGGCGAAATCTATTTTATAGGAATATTATAGAACATATTATTTCAAAAACTTCAAACAACTTCAAAGTTAATTAAACAAATGATTTTTAGCAATTTTAATTATTATAACTTGGACAAAAATTCTCTAAACTTTTCTCTTATGTTCTATTATATGTAGCCATCTATAAGCGAATAGCCGAAGGAATATTGTTGATAAAATAGTTTTCAATTTAAATATCATAACTTTCATAATAATAGTTAATAGATGAAGATTATACAAATCTTAATAAATAACTAGGTAACTAGTTGAATAATTATTATTATTGCTAATTGCACTACAATGCTATCTGCGGGGTAATAACTGAAACGGTTTTAGCCACCAAATAGAATTCAATGAAAATATTTCTACATATTATATTATTATTATACGTCGAGACCAAGGCGCATGATTGTAAGTGGATCATGCGTGAACAAGATTTATTAAAATATGTAGACTCCAGTTGACACACGCGACGCTTGCGCACGATATTTCTAATAAATTTCATGGTCACTCTTACAATTACTGCCTTTAGCAATATAGTAGTATTATATATGAGGGTAAATCCATGCTCTTTGTCTTTTGTTTAATTGTACAATTCCATTTGTATATTGCTCTCTCTATTTATCTATATTAATTTTATATTTAATTTTTGTGTAATTTGGGGCCATCTGTTTTATAATAGTTAAAGTATTATTATTTGTAGAGAAGTTTCGGATGTTATTTTAATTTGTAGTAGATTCCTGTAATAAATATTGATACGTAAATTAACTTTGCAAGGTTACTATTTTTTGGAAAGAACACCTGTCTTAAACAGAATACATAAAACTTGTAGAATCTTATTTAGATCACACAATAGGCATATATATATATATATATATATATATATATATATATATATATATATATATATATATATATATACATGTTTTTATCTCCAAATTTATCTTTTTACTTGGTTAAAAAGTTTAATGCGTTTTACTAACCTCGAATTTTTATCTTGACAAGTTTTCAGAGGTAAACGTTTGAAAGCGTACTTTCTATTTTTGATTTTTACAAATCGAAAAATATATTTAAATAATTTATTGTTTTTATAGTATTAGCGAGATATTTAGAGTTATGTTTTGAGGTTTTCATAATATAAAGCTAGATATTGTTTATTTATTTCACATTTATAGAATTATAAAAAAAAGATATTAGTCCATGGGCTTATAATTTGCTTGAGAAAAAGTTTATATATGAATTTTCGTGAATATTTTTTGAATTAATTTATTATAGAAATATATATATTTAAAAAATACGTTATTACTTTTTAAATATTTAACCTACTCGGTATTTATTATTAATATTAGAAGTTTAATAAACTCGACTTCGATTTGTAGTACGCGTTTCTTATCAAATACACCTTTTTGCATTAAAAAGTGACTAAAAAGGATTATATAGGAGTAAACGAGAAGCGCGACTGTCCAGGATAACGTGGAATCCTGTCAAATAGCTTTCGATGCGTCTCCCTATCCTTCGCTTAGTTTGCCATCAGCACCTCATCCCAACGCTAGCAAAACTCAAAATTCAACTATATATATATATATAATCAAACTTTAATAAAACTCCGCTTAAACTTTTTTTATTTCTATAATTGATCCTAAATTCGCGACTGAAAGTTTTCGAGGAAGTTTGAGGGTTTTTGTCGAATTATGAAAATTTTGGGCTGATTGAATTCCGCGCTATAACTATGGAAAATTTACGTGAAAAAATGGCTGCGCATATTTACGAGAATTTACCTTTGAAAAAATTGAACAAAAATCTATCCAGATCGAATAAATTCACTTTTTCCGGAGAACATAAGAAGGAGATCGTCAGTCCGGAGATTCAAGATTCCTTAGAGACGCTGCTTGGAGCTAAATCTTCTGAATCGGTTGATAAAAAAAGTGTCAGCTCGAAAAACGAATTCGGAAATCTCAAGACGAATAACGAAGAAAATAATTGTAACCTCATTGTACAGAATAAAAAGGTTAATTCGACACCTGTTTCGAATTTAGACGACGGGTATGGTTCTTCCAATAGCACACCTCAAGTTTCAGGTAAATTTTTTGTAATAATTAATTAATTAATTAATTTTTTATCGATATTTTCTACGAAATTATGAAAATATATTCAACAGTCAATTGCTTTATAGATAGTTCGAATAAGTTTTGATTTTTTATAGCAGATGGTATTTAATGCTAATAGATCTACAGGGTGTTTAAAAAATAAGACTCCGTTTGTGGAATAGTTAGAAAATTGAGATTTTATAAGTGGAAAATGTTCATAACATTATTGGCACGAGTGCCATTTTGTAAATCGACTCGAAATAAGTCGAAAATAAAGAGTAAAATTTTTCGATATCTTGTTTCGTTTTCGAGATATCGTTGGAAGTTAGGAAAATTTATTTTTATTTAATATTTGTATATATCAACCTAACCTAACCTAACTTTCTCGTGGTGCGCTTTGAGTGTAAAAAGTTCAAAAATCGTGAATTTTTTACAGCCAAAATTGTCAAAAAAAAATTATCTTCGCGTGAGGATTATTTTAGTCTTATTTTATTATTATTATTTTTTTCTTATGGGGGGATTCGCTCCCTCGCTAAAATATCTTTTGTTTATTGAATTACAAGATTCCTATTGAATTTGAAGTGATAAAATATTCATTTGAAACAAAGTATTCAAAGCCATCTGTTCAATAAAGCGAATTTTGAACTAACGTTTGATCATAACTTTAAGTATCGATATCTGGAAAACGAAGCGAGATATCGAAAAATTTCATTCTTCTTTTTCGTTTTATTTTGGCCCAATTAAGCCAAATCCGCTGTTAAATTGCCACGAAAATTGTACTCTTCCCACTTTATTCATATTCAAGATGAAAATATATCTCATGAATTTGTTTTTATATTTAACTTTCATAGAGGGCGCTAGCTAGATAGTTTGTACGAAGAATATTTTTAAGATTAAATTTATTAACTAAAATTTCAAACATTACTCAATGTTATACCAAAAACGTACTCTTGGTGAAAAGTAAACAAAAAAATGTTTTTCTCATTTTTCGTTTTGCTATTTACCATTTTCCTCCATATTTTTTTGTCCTATACTACTATGATTATTTTACTATCTTTTCTTGTTTCCTTGAAGGTTTCTGTACCTTAGAATGTCCCATATTCCACTGCTTTTCAGAGTCTCTATGATTGCAGTCTAATTCCAATATTTACTACTAGATTTTCTGCATAAAGATTCTAAGCCTTAAATTTTAGATTAGGTCTATAGACTTGTATTTTCTCTCCACTTCTTCCAGTACCTTACTGGATCTTTTTCTCTCTAAGGTCTTCTTCTACCCTTCACCGTTTTTTTGGTCTAACTATTTACCTCTTGCCTTCTGTTATCTTCCATGCAACTCCTTTCAAGAGTCTGTATTCGTCCATTCGTTTTACGTGAACTTCTTGTCTTTATAAACGCGCTGATTGTTGACTCATTGAAAATTGTGTAAATTCCATGGTTTGATATGGTCATGGCTTAGTTTTATTCGTCATTATTCGTCATTATTAATGTTCCATCATGTTTGTATACTTCCATAAACTTTGTTTTGTCATTATTGTAGGCCCATCTCTTCTGCTAGTGTTATTAGTTGTTTTGTGGTGTCTTCAAGCTTCTTCCTACTTCTTGTTATCTTGATTCCTCTGATTATGTCCTCCAAAGCTAGATTAAATAGTACCGTTGATAGAGGGGTCGCTTTGTCTTAATCCTTGTTGTGTTTTGGAAGGTTCATTCTGCTTATTATTAATTTTTGCTATCTCTAATATCATCTTAAGTAGTTGTTTGGAATATCTAATTTTCGTAATATTTGGATCAACTTTTTACTGTTCACACTATCATAAGCTCTTTTGAAATCAACACAAAGCATCTGTGTTGGTATCTAATATTCATAATAGCCAATAATCAGCTGTTTTATTATAAAAAGTTGATCGGATGCTCCTCTGAATTTTCTAAAACATCTTTGGTAATAATATATCCAAAATTGAACATTGGGGGGTAGTTTTCAACGAAAAATTTTATTTTTTCTCTCATTTTTTATTTTCGGAAATGAATTTAATATCCATTTACCTTTTTCTTCAATATTTTTCTGTCCAATACTACTATCATCATTTTCATTGTCTGTTATCTTTGTTTTCCTATATTTGCTATTTCTTTTTCTTGGTCTACATCTTCTCTTTCTTCCTATAGTTCTTGCTTTCCCTATTCCTTTTTCTAATCTCTTATTCCAACTTTGTTAAACGTCCAAACAAGTTCAAGCGTCTCTTATACATTATTTCTAGTTCCTCCTTCTATTTCTCGTAGTTACTTCCTCTCAACAACTCTAAGATAATCTTAAGTTGTGACTTGATCTTCTTTTCCTATTAGTCTGACTTCCTTTCCAGTTTCTATCTCTTCTATCCAAACTTTCGTCAATGTTCCCATCTGTCTGTGATGTTCTGCTATAATTACGATGTCGTCTGCATATAGTAAGTTTATTGGTATCCTATTTTTGTTTGTGACTCCTTCGTTTCTAGTATTTCATCAATTATTTGTATTAGCAACGACTTTCACCTTGTTTTATTCCTTTTTCCATCATAGAACCATTCAGTTGAACTTTCCCTTTTACTCTTTTAAATACGCTTCTTCTGATAGTTAGTTTTCCACGTGTTGTTTCTCTGGATTGATTAGAGCGTTGCTTTTAGGTCTATGAACGTTAAGTTTCGTAACGTCTTTCTATCATATTTCTGTATGCTGCTTTATCTTCTGCAACTTTCTTATCTACTTCTTCTCTTAGTCTTCCTTCCAGTGTCCTCCTGTTAGACATATTAGTCTGCAGTTTTAGCTCTCCTTTCTTGTGGATTGGAACTAGCGAATTATCCTCCAATTCTTGTGGTCGTGCTTGCTTCATCCAAGTTTATTTTCTTCTTCTCATTGACTTCTTCATTTCTGATTTCTTCCACATTTTCATTTTCTGTATCTTCATCTTCTGTTATGATGTATGTTTGGTCTGTTTCTTCATCGAATTTCTTCATGTAAAAGGAGTTTAACATTTCTTTAGGTTTTATTTTAAGTTTTCTGTATTTAAATTAGAAGAGTTATAGAAGGCTCTCAAAAGTCCTTATGATTCAACAACTAGATTTTCTGCATTAAGATTCGAAACTCCAAGTTTAGAATTCTCTTCATTACTAAAGTGGAATTAGTTTTTAAAGAAGGTCGATTATACGGTTGATTCGTATAATCAATAGAACCCCAACTGGGTTTAGACTTCTTTAGTTGAGTTTCGTATCTAGAAAAAGAATTATTCCGAGTTCTTTCCGATTTCCAGCTCTAGCTCGATGTATTCGCCGTTCTCTTCAACCGACACGCGTCCTACAGCCTTGAAACTAATAGACTGCACGACTGATAATGTGTGGCCTTTACACTGTAGTGTATACAGTATGAATATCATAAACGGTTTCTAATATTCCAACAGCACACATAAAATAACAAATCCCATTACTCTGTATAACCTGAAAATATTATTAAAATAAAGTTTTATAGTAGTTGAAAATCTCCTGTAGTTTTACGTTTTATTTTATTATTTATATTGTGAAAACAGTCGTGGAAAAGTATGAAATCGAGTTGCGGGATAGCTGGACAGAAAGCCCTCTCTTTCAATTAGAAACGGAATTTCCAAGGGACAGGTCCGATTGCACCATTACTGCATTCCAGAACACCAATATCAAGCGAGGTATTTCCTTCCCTAACTCAATCACTATAGCCTTGAAGGTGTGCGCAACTTGAAGGTCAACTCAAGGTATTAGTACATACCACGGCTAAATCAAATTCAATCGATTTAATTTATAAATAAAAATACAAAAAGATTTAATCGATTAAATATTTTTTATATTTAATTGTTGTTATATTATTTTCTTTAATTTCTTTTCTTGTTTACTTGCGAAACTGATTATCGCGACACAATTTTGATTTTATTATATTTTTAACGACGTTTTCGAGAAATTGGGGGCTAAAAAAATAAATTCCAGTAAGCCAAAAACAACCAGAACCATAAAGAAAATATAATTTTGGATTTAGTTGATCAAAATCCAACAATTAGCGTGAAGAACGTGGCAAGACAAACGAATATGTCTTCTTGTATATTAAAACATTTTAAATACAGTTAAAATAATTGTAATATACGAGAAAACTACTCAAAAGATCCAAACAAACTACTGAGCAAACTATAAATTTCTGTTGCTACTAGCATGCAAATGGAAATCAAAATGCAGAAGCAACAATTAATAAATGGAACCAGGATCAACAAAAAAAAATAATAAAAAGAACGACGAGAATAATTTATCTCAATAAAAAGATTTTTAGATGTTCTAGCAATAATCCAAGAGATTAAACAGCATCATTATGAATGAATGCTATGCAAAAAAATACTAAACGTACTAAAAGGAAAATCTACTGAATGAATAAGGCCTATGGATGAGCATCGATGAATCTAACAGAAGCTGATGAAGAAAAACTTAACACCATCGAAAAAAAATATATATATGGGTCAAAGAAGCTAGATTATGAGCAATAAAGAATCCTTATGAACGCTGAATTTAGAGGAATCTTAAATGAAGAAACAATCACTGTATTCGTAAAAGTTTAGAGCTGATCCATTAATCTCAGTCTTTTTAAAATGTGGAATGGAGATCTTTGTCTTCTATTCCAAGCGCTCTGAGGTGTTTATTGAGGCGACAGTGCCCCGATAGAGCTCCTAATAGTATTCGTAGATCGTTCTAACTTACATTGATACATTCAGTAGATCTTCTCTTGTTATTGTTTCCCCAGAAGAGTCTCAGCACCTGTAGCTGGTTTTGTTCATATCTACTTTCTTTTCCAGTACTGCGAATTTGGACTTTATGATATTGGAGCTTAGAGCTCTGATAACTGCTTGGATGATGATCTCCTGTTTGCGATTAGATAGAACTGAACGCATTTTTCAATTGCATAAATATCTACTTGGTGCGCCGCCAAGGCGTTTAGAGTATTTGATTCTGGACCCGTACATCCCAAGCTAACAGGAAAGTCAATTAAAAAATGATCCGAAGGAAACGGGAGTCCGCGGATGGTGGAGTAATATCCAGGACAGGAAAAAATGGAGGAAAATAAAGAAAACATTCAACACATGCAAGGAATTTTAGCTTGAGAAAGAAAAATCGCAGCTACTTGGACAGGATTTGGAATTCGACATAAACATGATTTAGGATAATCCATTATACAGTTTCTTAATTAAAATCGCGCTACCCGAATCTCGTTACAAATAAAATTCGCGGTATCTAGAGGTAATTAAAAACGGAGGCTACTCAACGAACTACCCTTGGGTAGCGTATAATTTACCTAACCAATTTTCCGTTTTAATCTACCCGGGTATTAAGTAAATTCCAGTATCATAAATGAGACGCATTTATCACTAAAACGTTGATACCATTCACACTATAAACAATTTCATAAAAACGATAACCTAAAATCAATTGTTTTCTTCACAAGACATACGTAATAGTAACTTTAAATTGACAGAAAGAGACAACGATATATTTGACGTAAAGTGGATAAAGACCGATTCATAAATTTGACTTTCCGTTTGTCGTTGCCGTTCGCGAGTGACGTTTGACGTCTATCTAAAAATTTTGTTATTGTTTTTGACGTGTGTACTATTAGGTATAATCTAAATGACTATAAATGGTATTATGCATTTTGATGTTTTTAATTTTGTAACAGCGAGCAGCAACGGCAAATGGAAAATCAAGTTTTTCAAACGGCTATGAAAGTCACCAACGGCAGACTAATCGGCAAAAGGCGACGTTAAACGGCAACTTTGAATGTTCTTATGCATTTCAATTCTAGTTAGGATACTGTCAGAAAAACATATTTTTTTCACAAAACACAACTTTTGAAATGAGAAATAACGAGAATAATTATTATTTAAAACAATGTTCGTGATTCAAAACATAAAAAAATTGGTACTAAAACACAATATGCAAGCTAGTAATGTAGCTAAATAAAAGTATTTAAATATCGGAACCACTCTTATTTGGCAACGTAAAACAAAAGTTTTCAAAAAATGTTTGCCTCACATCAACTTAAATTTGTGTTTACGTCACATAAAAGTATCCATTTTGGATTCCCTGTCGCCTTTTCTCTTCCAGCACCTATGCAATCTCTAAAATTCTGCATTCCTTGAATTTTTTGAAATTTTCGGATCTACCAGAGACTAGTTTTTGGCTTAAAAACAACGCAAATTTTGTTAAAGTTCCCCTTTCTCTAGCTGAATATGCCAACTAAGAGGAATTCCGTGTTGATCCATGAGTTTGGAACGAACTTTTGGCATCATCTACATCGTTATTAATATTGTATGAAGCGGGCTGGGTACATGGATTTCTAAGTAAAGTAAAAAATCTCTATGAATCGCTTTGCCCATGATAAACTTGTCCATAAGATCCACATTAAATTCCGACTCATTATTTTTGGTTTGTTCACTAAATCATAGTCATCCAGCAAAAAATCGGTTCTCCAGTAATATGCCAGAAAGGCTAATACTAATTCAGAATCTTGAAACATATTCACCCTGTATATCAATATTTTTTCGCCACAAATTTTGATCATATAAATAAAGTACAAACAATTAAAAAAATTCGTAAAAAATCGATCTTTGGAATATTAGTGATAACGATTATTTCTACGATGTACACAGAAATTTTTGATTTGATTCAGATGAATATTGCTGACGTATTAGTCACGTGATGAAAACACCAATCCTAAAAATTCATTTCTTAGTTTCCGAATTTTGTTTATAAAATATTCTTATATTTAATTATTTAATAATTAACCTTATATACAGGATGTGCCTTATAACAATCCACACCAAAATATAGAGTTCAAAATAAGACGATTCGGGACAATTTAGTTCTATAATAAATTTCATCCTTGAGAAATTATAGGGTTCCAAAATAGGGTGCAAGATTAAGGGGAAAAATAATTTTTTTGCAACCTTTCAACTTATAAACATCAAATTTAGTGTACGAGCTATTCGGGGGTTTAATTAGGGGTGACCTAACCTTAAAATTTTGAAAATATATCTTTTTTTTCGACTTTTCATTAAAAAATAGTTTTATGAAACGTTCTATGTACTTAAATTAAGTATATCAAATCTCATGTTTTAAAGTTAACGGGGTGCACAAAGAGTATAAAGAAGTAGCAAATTGTCACAAAATATTCTAAACTAAATCGATAAATGAAAAACCTAAACTTTTGTATAAAATAAATTTAAAACAAACCAAAGGAATCCCCAAGCTTCCAACGACTGGCCTTGCGCTTTATTTATAGTTATCGCAATTGCCATACGTACCGGAAATTGTAAACTAAAATCGAATGGTACATCCGTTGGAAACATCCCCTCCTTTGTATTTTCCCTTTATGATTGTCCTCAATGACGTCGAGGTTGATGATGCAAATCGTGAGGTGGTAATCCAGGTAATTCTAGTGAATTTAAGAACAATTGCTTCGCAAAGACATTTGAAGTTTCATCTTTGCAATCAAAGGATCGGGGTAAGGGGTAATCGCCACTCTCAAAAATAGAAGGATGCATGAAAACCTCTGGAATTCCACAAATAATTCAACACCAAAGTTAACCAAATCGGTCCAGCCGTTTTCTAGTTTTAGCGAAACTAACGAACAGCCATTTATATATATAGTATTTCAAAAATGTTGTAAGTCGTTGAATGAAATGTAAAACGAAGTTTTTTTTTTTATTTCGATACGGTAATACAAAAATGATCGGTTCTCATCAACGACGTTTATTTGACCATGCGGAGAAAGAGAGAGAGAGAAAAAACGAAGACGCCGATGCCGTCGTCGGCATGGATATAGCAGCGTCGCGTTTGTCGATTCGTGGCAGGTACAGTTATTGAAATACCGAAGGTGATAGTTCGCTGGGATATTCATTTACATGTAATTGGTTGTGAAGCGGCATCGCTTTTTACAAGGACCGTATTACACACTTTTTTTCACACTACAACAATATAAATAAATTTATTGAACTTCTAATGAGATTTTCTGATATATACAATAACGAATTCATTTACCCATATCTACAATTTAACTACTTCCAATTAAATTAATAGTATCTAGTAAAACTAAATCTATACAGCTTTCAAACAGTTCAAGATGGCGATCCTCAGTCCCAAAATACAGATAGAAGCTTCCTCCTCAACCTAGCTCAATCTAGGTGTCCATTGAAAAGAAAATAACCTTATAATTCTGATGATTTTCACTCAGAATACATTCAATAGATAGTTTCCCAGAAGTCTTATATCCTGTAGATTGTTTCAATAATTTTATCTAGTGTTTTCTCCATTGTCTTATATCCACATCCATCAAGTTTGTCTTCTATTTCATTCTCTTCCGCTCCATTGTGTACTGGAACCCAGTATTCTTGTTCAGGTTTACTCAGACCAACTTAGATATTATCACACTCTGTTTTATTTGCTTCTACGGCTTAGTTTTGAGGTGAATTCCGTTCCAAAGCTCAACTTGATATTTCGTTACAGATTTGAGAGAGGTTTGGTTTTATCTTTGGTGGCTCTGAACATTTCACCTCGCTTTCCAATGATATATGGAAAGATCGAAGACTTTTTGCAGTCATTGGGTATGTTATATCTGTATTTTCGAAAGATTGATTATCATGGTATTTAGATAAGCTCTTATGCCTCAGGCTACTAACTTATTCATGATAATCGCCGTAAAAATCCACAGTAAGATCTTTGGAAAACAAATCTAATTCTTTTCTGCGACAGCTCTCTACACCATCATGGTTTTACTGGTTATTTCCTTTTCTTCCAGAGGGGTTTACCATCTAGACTGAGTCTCAAATATTTCCTCCATGTTTTCTTTCCTATCCTGTCTAGACTGATGGGCTCGATATTGATTTTTTTGGTTAGGTTGTGTTAGCTTAGGTTAGGTTAAGTTAAGTTACATTAATTTTAGGTTAGGATAGGTTAAGTTAGGTTAGTTCAGATAAGATTAGGTTAAGTTAGGTTAGTTCCGGTAAGATTAGGTTAAATTAGGTTCGTTCTAGGTGTCGTTTCAAACTATCTGAGTTATTTCAAGCAATTTCTTTGGATAACAAACCTAAATTCTTTTCTGCGGAAGATCTCTACACCATCATAGTTTTACTGGTTATCTCCTTTGCCCCCAGAGGGGTTTACCATCTAGATTCAGTCTCAAATTGATAAAGTTGCAAGACATTAACCTAAGGTTCTGGATTCGAATATAGAATCTTAAAAGACAAAAACAATTTTTAGGTTAGGCTAGGTTAAGTTACATTAATTTTAGGTTAGGTTAGAATCGTTCTAGTCTGAGAATTAAAAAAAAGAAAATAAATATTAATTTTAGTGGCAGTTATATAGTATTTAATTTGGACGAAGGGTTTAATTTTTTATTTATCATATTATGTAAGGTATGACGTTTTCCACGTTACTTTTGGAAGCCTGCCCTGGATAGTATTCAATAAGGCGACAAAAAATTTAATAACTACGTTTATACGTTTACTGCGTGTAATTTTTCACTTGTTAAACGTGGATAATTAGGTTATAAAAAAGTGTATCGGTTTCCAAACTGATAAATCGTAATATCTTTTCCTTTTTTTGTTATCGCTTCTTCTTGTACATACGCATTACGTATAAACTTCCAGGAATTCCCGTAGCATTCGATTTTATGGAACATTAACTCTATAATTAGAATTTCAAAACTATTTTCATGTTCAATAAAAAAAATTGGTAAACTTAGTTTATCTAACTTTGTTTTACAAAGAACAATAAATTTTATATCTCTGCAGCTGTTCCCACCCGCCCCACATTTAAATTTGGAAAAGAAACATGAAATTTTCAAAAAAACAAACACACAAAAAATCCCCAAACATTTTTTAAGGGCTTCCTTCCACAATTTTGTCACTTCAATTTTCGTTTTCGTAAACAAACAAGTCGGGAAATTTCATTTCTTTTATCGTTTCCCAGTTGTTTATATAATAGCTTATGTTTACTATTTTCCATAATCAAACAATAACCATAAACAAAATCGATGTTAAATAAAAGCTGTAAAGCTGTTTAAACAACAACGAAATATCTCAAACAACAAATCGTTGTTTGAGATATTTCGATTTCTAATATGAGTAAAACTATACAAAGAAATGATTAAACTGCAAAAAAATGTTGTATTATGTCGTATCCTTTCGAAAAAAGTTTTCAAAAACTTCAAGCACCGTTGTCAAACAACACCTCCTCAACAGTTTCTTTTGGGGTGCGACTCAATTTGAGCGAATACTCAAACTACAATTAAGAGCTGTTAGATATTTACTCGGACTAAACTGCAGGACTCACGGCATGGCTTAAAAGTTTAAAAATTCTGACTTTTACTTATTCATTAATCTTTGAATCCGTTTGCTTGACTAGGAACGCGGAGCAGGACCTTTACTTACCTAAGGCACGTTCTATATTAGTTGAGGGCTCAATATTTTACAATGCAAAAAAATGGACAATCACTTGACAATTGAAATCAAATTTATATCATCTTTTCTCGCATTTTTCAATATTTGAGGGCATATTCACTGGAAATTACCTTCTACTCTGTAAACGATTTTTATTCTATTAATTTTTTATCGTACTGCTTGGTATCACTTGTAATAGGGTTGCAAAAGGGATGAAATATTATTTATATTATATATTATTTAGCACAATTTGTATTAAATTTATATTTTTTTCTTTTATAGGGAAAGGAAATTCCAAAAATCAATACTATTCTTCAAATTTAGAATTATCATGCTCGTTAAGAAAAAGTAAGTACAATTTTCAAAATCTTATATCGATCAAAAGATTTTACCCCACAATCTATTCGTTAAATTACAAAATAATTAATAAAAATAAATTTGTTTTTCATATTGTCAAGGTCAAACAGTGTATTTGTGTTTGTGACTAGTTTCTTTGATGTTTATGATTGTAGTTTAGTCCCAGTTAGTTCCGTGGATCCAGATATCTTTTTGCGAAATTCGTATGCATCTCGGGATCTGCCTTTGAGTACTTCTGCAATGAAAAGGAGATTAAAAGAAGCTGTATTTTTTGGAAAGGTCGCAGTGAAGACGTCAAAATAAAATTCAGAGTTTGCTATGGACTGAAGAATATAAAAATGGGACGTGTGGATAGTGGAAGGGGGTTTTATGAAGTTGTGAATCGAAGTTTGATGTTTTTGAAGCTCTGTAGTGGTTTGGGGATGTTTTGGTGTAAAGGCGACTGGGAACCTAGTAAAAATTAAAGAGATTTTGACGAAAGAAGATTAAAAAAATTTTTAAAGGAAAATGTAGTACGTTCTAACCAGCGCTTGATCATGGCGACGATTCCAAACTTTTCTCGAAGTTATGCAAATGGTATTTGACAAATTTGGAAAGTAAGCATTTAGGGAAAGTAATGATTTGGTCGATCTCAATCCCATTGAGTTGTTATTATATTATTATATTATATTATATCCTGAAGAACGAATAGAACCAAATAAACACTCGATAAAACCAACGCCATGAACCTTACCTGCAGTTGGAACGATCTTCGACTTCTTTGGAGACGGTTCTCCCTTTTAAGTACACTGTTTTGATTGTTATTTTCTTTCGAGTGTGAAATGATGAACCCACGTACCATCTATGGTTATGAAACGGTACCAAAATTGGTTTTATTCTCAGTAAAAGAGAAATGAATGGCAAAAACAATCCTTGTTCAACTTCAAACCGAAATAGCTCGACTCCTAGTAGTTCTATTTGAATGATATTCGCACCAAACCCACTAGCTGATCTCAATTGAATGATAAACTATCAAAAACTGACAATGGATAACTATGGATAGCATCTACAGCTTGATTTATGAATCAGGTATCATATATTCAGAAAAGTACAACTTCAAAACGATAGAGGTGATGTTGGCAGTTGGAGGCTTGATGATTCTTAAAATTTTTGTGTTTTCTTTGTTGGACCAGCTACTTCTTGGACTATCCTCTTAGAATCCTCAATTTTTCAGTTATCCAAATAATTCTCAGTACAAAGATCTTTGAGTTATCATAAATTACATCGCCAAACAACAGGTTTTACTTCTGAAAAATCGCAGAGAGAACCCTTCTCTAGGTGTAGGTACTATTTCTTCAAGGTACTTAAGCCTTGATAAAGTAGATGCTCTATTGTTTAAATGATTTCCTCTGCAGTTGTCTTTTGCTATGCCCATCGATTTGCAGTGATATTTGACCTGTCGGAAGACCGACCATGTCGTTTCTGGTCATCAAGAAGAGTTCTTTAGACTTTTTGGTTGATATGACTCTTAAGTCTGGAGTTTTAAATTACGAGACACCACCAAGTTTTTACAATTTGGGAATTGACGTTCGGTGTAGTATAATAATTAAAATACACTGTTGAATAGTTTTGTAATGAAAATTATTTAATTTTAAGTATCTTTTGAATTCAGAAAGTGCTACGAAAATTTTAGATTTGTGTTTGTTTATTAGATTTTTTAAAGTGATTTGAAACAACTAAAAAACAAACACTTACCATTATAAAAGTCATATATATTTTAATGAGATATTCCACGAATAAAACTTTGTGATTGCAGAAGATCTTCACGTTCAAGTTGAAGAGGACGAGCGCGAATCCTTTGTCCTTTCGACGAGTTCTAGTCAAGCCGCCGACGTGGATCCGGATTCCATAACGGGCGGTCCAGATGATAATCGCGAAACTTGGGGCTCCAACACCGACTTTTTATTATCCATCATTGGATTCGCGGTCGATTTGGCAAACGTCTGGCGGTTTCCATATCTTTGTTATAGAAACGGCGGAGGTGAGCTGCTGCTGTAATTAATAGTTTTATTACGTCGTTTTCTTTTTGTTCTCTTTTTCCATTTTTTCTTAGATTCTTTTATTTTTCGGAAGAATTAAACTCTTAAATCCATCCTCTTAGAAAATGGAAGTTGTTAAATTTCAGTCGCGGCGGTTGGGTAACTAAATTATACACTGCTAGAAATTGGAAGTTGAAAATAATACAAATGAACTACTAAGTGCTTACAAAGAACTACGCTCTCTCAAAATTCATTTTTTGAATACGTTACTGAATTTTTTTCTAAAAATTCAGGTTTAATTATTGATTAATATGCGGAGCGCTTCCGTCAAGACATTTCTACTTTGGAAAAACGATTTTAAGGCAAACGGAGTGCCTGTGTGCTTACTAGAGTTAAAGAAGCGATTTTGGAATTGTTTGCGTGAATTTTTTTGGAAATATGAGATCTGAAAATAAAGGAAATCTTGTATATGAACTACTTGATGCTTATAAAAAACTGCGCTCTCTCAAAATTCATTTTTTGAATACGTTACTGAATTTTTTTCTAAAAATTCAGGTTTAATTATTGATTAATATGCGAAGCGCTTCCGTCAAGACATTTCTACTTTGGAAAAACGATTTTAAGGCAAACGGAGTGCCTGTGTGCTTACTAGAGTTAAAGAAGCGATTTTGGAATTGTTTGCGTGATTTTTTTTGAAAATATGAGATCTGAAAATAAAGGAAATCTTGCATATGAACTACTTGATGCTTATAAAAAACTGCGCTCTCTCAAAATTCATTTTTTGAATACGCTACTGAATTTTTTTCTAAAAATTCAGGTTTAATTATTGATTAATATGCGGAGCGCTTCCGTCAAGACATTTCTACTTTGGAAAAACGATTTTAAGGCAAACGGAGTGCCTGTGTGCTTACTAGAATTAAAAAAGCGATTTTGGAATTGTTTGCGTGAATTTTTTTGAAAATATGAGATCTGAAAATAAAGGAAATCTTGTATATGAACTACTTGATGCTTATAAAAAACTGCGCTCTCTCAAAATTCATTTTTTGAATACGTTACTGAATTTTTTTCTAAAAATTCAGGTTTAATTATTGATTAATATGCGGAGCGCTTCCGTCAAGACATTTCTACTTTGGAAAAACGATTTTAAGGCAAACGGAGTGCCTGTGTGCTTACTAGAGTTAAAGAAGCGATTTTGGAATTGTTTGCGTGAATTTTTTTGAAAATATGAGATCTGAAAATAAAGGAAATCTTGTATATGAACTACTTGATGCTTATAAAAAACTGCGCTCTCTCAAAATTCATTTTTTGAATACTTTACTGAATTTTTTTCTAAAAATTCAGGTTTAATTATTGATTAATATGCGGAGCGCTTCCGTCAAGACATTTCTACTTTGGAAAAACGATTTTAAGGCAAACGGAGTGCCTGTGTGCTTACTAGAGTTAAAGAAGCGATTTTGGAATTGTTTGCGTGAATTTTTTTGAAAATATGAGATCTGAAAATAAAGGAAATCTTGTATATGAACTACTTGATGCTTATAAAAAACTGCGCTCTCTCAAAATTCATTTTTTGAATACGTTACTGAATTTTTTTCTAAAAATTCAGGTTTAATTATTGATTAATATGCGGAGCGCTTCCGTCAAGACATTTCTACTTTGGAAAAACGATTTTAAGGCAAACGGAGTGCCTGTGTGCTTACTAGAGTTAAAGAAGCGATTTTGGAATTGTTTGCGTGAATTTTTTTGGAAATATGAGATCTGAAAATAAAGGAAATCTTGCATATGAACTACTTGATGCTTATAAAAAACTGCGCTCTCTCAAAATTCATTTTTTGAATACGTTACTGAATTTTTTTCTAAAAATTCAGGTTTAATTATTGATTAATATGCGGAGCGCTTCCGTCAAGACATTTCTACTTTGGAAAAACGATTTTAAGGCAAACGGAGTGCCTGTGTGCTTACTAGAGTTAAAGAAGCGATTTTGGAATTGTTTGCGTGAATTTTTTTGAAAATATGAGATCTGAAAATAAAGGAAATCTTGTATATGAACTACTTGATGCTTATAAAAAACTGCGCTCTCTCAAAATTCATTTTTTGAATACGTTACTGAATTTTTTTCTAAAAATTCAGGTTTAATTATTGATTAATATGCGGAGCGCTTCCGTCAAGACATTTCTACTTTGGAAAAACGATTTTAAGGCAAACGGAGTGCCTGTGTGCTTACTAGAGTTAAAGAAGCGATTTTGGAATTGTTTGCGTGAATTTTTTTGGAAATATGAGATCTGAAAATAAAGGAAATCTTGCATATGAACTACTTGATGCTTACAAAGAACTACGCTCTCTCAAAATTCATTTTTTGAATACGTTACTGAATTTTTTTCTAAAAATTCAGGTTTAATTATTGATTAATATGCGGAGCGCTTCCGTCAAGACATTTCTACTTTGGAAAAACGATTTTAAGGCAAACGGAGTGCCTGTGTGCTTACTAGAGTTAAAGAAGCGATTTTGGAATTGTTTGCGTGAATTTTTTTGGAAATATGAGATCTGAAAATAAAGGAAATCTTGCATATGAACTACTTGATGCTTACAAAGAACTACGCTCTCTCAAAATTCATTTTTTGAATACCTAACTGTATTTTTTTTCTAAAAATATCTCTAAAAACATCTCCAGTTTAAGTCATAAGAAAATAACAAATTTTTGTACATCAAACAATCTTTTGTCTAATTAATTTTTTTTGGTCGTCGTCAATATTCCAGGTGCTTTTTTAATACCTTATACTTTGATGTTGATATTCGGAGCCGTGCCATTATTTTATATGGAGCTGATTCTGGGACAGTTTTACAGACAAGGTCCAGTCAGTTTATGGCGAATATGCCCTTTATTCAAAGGTAAATATACAATAAATCATAACATTGCTAATATTATTAATATATATTTTAGGAGTTGGATTTTGCGCTGTTCTTGTTTCATTTTACGTATCTTTTTATTATAATGTAATACTTGGTAAGTATACAACTAATTATATTTAATATAAACTACTAATAATTCGAACCCGTTAAATAGTATCTATCATTAAACTAGATCTAGAAATGTCTATACTTTAATAAAAAGGAAGACTGATTAAAACCATTAGAATCCTTCCTGGTTGAATTTTAATGTATCTAGAAGATGCAACTGGATTGACTGGATGTTTCTCGCGATAGTACAAAAAAAATCTTCCAAAAAATCTCTTCTCCATCATTAATGTTCTTCGCTATGCCTCTCCAACCTTTCCTGTTATTCCCATTCTTCTCAAATCTGATGTTACCTCCTTTATCCATCTCTCTTTCGGCCTGCCTATTCTTCTTCTGATTCCCTATACTTTCATGTGTACTCCGTTTGCGTTCATTTTATACACAAACCCCAATCGCCTGATATCCCTTGTAGTATAAATAACCATAAGATGTTTTTCAGCATGGGCTTTATATTTTATTGGATCTAGTATCACATCAGATTTGCCATGGTTACATTGTAATAATACATGGAATACTGAAAAATGTTGGGACAGCATGAATTCTAATAATAATTCCCACAATCCCCATAGATTTAGCAATGAATCAACCAGAACCAATAAGCATACTCCAGCTTCAGAATTTTTCAAGTGAGTAATTGACTCAATTTCCATTTCAAACTCAGTTTTTTTTTATATAAAAACATTATTTAGTGTGATATGAATTTGGCAAAGACAAGAAACTTTTCTGAGAAAATCAGGGATGATCTGTAGCCTTTAACTGTGTTAAGCTAGTGAAGATGTTAACGATGTTTATGGTATAGATGATGATGGTTTAATTTAACTTTGTATTACTTTAACCTGACAAGGATACTTATTCGTGATTGAAATTTTATTACAAAAAAACATGTTCTAATCGATTTTTTACAAATATATTTTAGATTTTTTCAAAAAAACTGTGAGGAGTAGAATTTTACTTTAAGTAAAATGAAAAGTTTTTTTGTTCATAGACAATACAGACTGAGTTATTATTTATTGAGGATGGAATTTATTTAGTGGATTTACATTTTGAAAAATTGAAAATTGAATAAGTGGAAAACGGTTAATTTTACGAAAAAAATATTTTAAATCTTTTTTAAAGAGCTCCAAAAAACCAATCAAATGAGACTTTATAGTGCGAACAATAAGGGAGTTATGATGAAAATAAGATAGAATCCCTTAATTTTATGGAAAAAACGTCATTTCAAAAGCGATTTCGAAATACATAAAATTCTCTACAAGGTCCATCAAACTGATTTGCATTGTTATAAAAAATGAGTAGTACAAATTGAAAAAAAAATTACTAACCCTTATTGACAAAATTCGATAAAATAAAAGTTAAAACTGTTAGAAAGCTCAAAAAACATTTGGAAAATTAAAATTTTTACATGTATTTTAAATGATAAATTTTTTTTTGGAAATGAATGACCCTAATGGATATAAAATGGGTTGAAATACAATCATTAAGGGTTGAAAAACATAAATAATATCCTAAAATACCTTTCGATCTTTGTTTTAATTCTAAAAATGTTTTTTTAAGCTTTCTAAGAGTTTTAACTTTTATTTCATCGAATTTTGACAATAAGGGTTAGTTTATCACCCCTTATAATCATTTACACATATTGACATAGGGTAGATTTTTAAGTGAAAGGTAAGTAGAAAAATTTCACGCAAATCCATTCGTCTTGATGGAATTCTGAAGTGATATCATATTTTAAACATTGTTCACTGGACTAATTAAACCAGGAATCGACATATTTTTTTTTTAATTTAAGAGTGACTATGATAATGAATTAATTTGACGAAAATCTTGAAAATGCCAATTGGTATGTTTGATACGAGTATTAAAAAACACGTGATTCGATTTGGGTTATTTATTTTATAAATTCAAAAATTGTTTTTTCGATTTTATGTAAAATTTGACAATTATTTAGTCGAGCAGTATTAGAAATGCAATGGAGCGACGGTTTACACGAAATGGGATCCCCAAAATGGCAACTAGTTCTATGTTTAATGGTAATTTATTTTTTGCTATACATATCATTATTCAAAGGAGTCAAATCCACTGGTAAGCAAAAATAAAATTAAAACTAACCCCAAATGATTAATTGATTTTAAGGAAAAGTCGTATGGGTCACTGCAACGATGCCATATGTTGTACTTACCATATTATTAATAAGAGGATTGATGCTACCAGGAGCGCTCAAAGGGATCTCGTATTATCTCCAACCTGAACTATCAAAATTGAGTAAAACACAAGTTAGTTATATTTGTTAAACATTTTTCTTTATATATTAGAGCTATTTTCGTATCTAATTTTATATAAAAAAATGTATCCATCACTTTGAATAGTTGGAAACGTTTTTTAGGTTTGGATGGACGCTGCCGTTCAAATATTTTATTCAGTCGGAGCCGGATTCGGAGTGCATCTCTCTTATGCCAGTTATAACACGTTTCATAATAATTGTTACAGGTAGGTGAAACTTTTAATTACTACATTCACAGAGCCCACTCACAATTTGTTTGAGCCGATGAGTCTTCTTCAACTGACTCAATTTTAAGATCACAATCGATCACGTTGATTGTGATTGAAATCTTTCAAGAATTACTACATTTGAGTTGAACTCAGTCCCCCATAGTTGAATACCATAACTCCAAATGAGCTTCAGTGTTGTTTCTACACACAGTTTATTGAGTTTTAGTCTTAATTGCAGTCTGATGATCAATACGTGCGTTTTCCAAGATAATCGTCATTCCGGATGAATTCCAAGTTGTTTTACACTTTTTCCACTGCAGAAGACGCCAATTTAACATTACAATTGGATAGGTTCATCCTTTATTAAGAGTCCTGGTAAGATGTTAACGCAGCAGTATATCAGCTGTTTACATAAGATAGAAGATCGTGCCAAACTAGATAAACATCTTCGTATTTTCGTATTTTCTATTCGAGTTGACATCCAACCCTCTACTCGTCTAATTGTCTGGTTCAAAGTTGATTTTTTGGTAATCACAGCAACGGAGAAGATACAACTCCAGTCTGTACTGATCCTTCGACGATCCTATGATGATTTGTTTTGTCATCCGTCTTTCAATCATCCTCATACATCTATTTGACGGATAATTCTTCACCACTAGGGTCAAACAGTCTGGGATCCTTCAATCTCTAAGATGTTTATACACCTGGCCGTGTTTAAGGCGTTCCGAATGTTTAGGTTGCTAATAATGTTAGTCTCGAAGCGTTGCCATTTCCAAAAGATGTCGATCACCTTCTGGATTGCTCCCATTGTTGATTAACTCTTTTTAAAGTAGAATTGCTGGTCTGAAATGCCACCCCCGGCCTGTTCCCGTCTATTATATATATATATATATATATATATATATATATATATATATATATATTTCTTATTGGGAACGTGGCAATAAAACACCAAAGTGGACTAACTTTAATATAACTTTGGTGTTTCATTGCCACGTTCCCAATGAGAAAACGCTCAATAGCTAGCTGGCAAAGACTGGCAAAATTTAAATATTTTGCTTTCCATTGATGTTAATTTTTTTTTTTCAGAGATTGTATTATAACGACAATAATAAATTGTTTTACAAGTTTTTTTTCGGGATTTGTGATATTTACGTACCTGGGATACATGTCGTATAAACAAGGAGTGCCTATCGGAGACGTAGCGACCGAAGGTAAAATTTTCTCATTTATTAGCATCATTCAAAGTGTTTATAACCTTCTTCTTTCTCTTTTCTTAAGACTGGGTCTTGTTTTTTATACTATTCAGCTTGACGTGACCGAGATATGTCATTGAATTGTTGTCCAACTGGATTTGACTTAAGATCTACTTCCTTACGCAGCTCCCCATGGTGTCATTACTAGGATGGTACCAGAAGTATCGGGTCTGACCTAGAGATGGCGGTAGTTGCTTGAAAACTACCACTGTATTAGAAAGTATACAATTTTGAAGACTTTCCACACAGTTTTAACTTTTCTATTTTCCTTCATATATCTTTGTTGATATTCTCTTTTATTTTTGGAGAGCGATGTTCCAAATTGTGGGTATTTATGTTGTAGGACCTGGATTGGTATTTCAAGTTTATCCAGAAGCAGTAGCTACTCTACCTGGATCCCAATTGTGGGCAATATTATTTTTCTTCATGTTAATAATGTTGGGAGTAGATTCAGCAGTAAGTGTTAAAATTTTATTTATAATGTCGATTATTATATTTAGTTTTTGAATCTAATTCCCTTGAAAACTCTACTTCGGGAAATAGATCTTTTAGTTCCAAAACGCTATAGAAGTTAGAAATTTTCCTCACGAATTGTAGCAGCTTTAGAAGACTATGGCATCAGTTAGAAGAGAGTGATTTGCTCAGGAAGACCTGAGGCAAAGCGTATAATAATGCCACCATTTGGTGGAGGATCAGTTATGGTATGGAGAAGCTTAAGTTAGTCTTTATCGAGAATGAGACGGATCTAAACAACAACCGAAAAATCTGCAGATATCTATAGAAAAAACGGAATCAAAGGTAAGATCCTACAAGATGTAAACTAGCTGGAAACGACAATCCCATTCACCAGTGGATGTAATGTAAATACTTAGGAGTCGAGATCACGAGCGCCGGAAATTTACAACAAGAGGTGCGTGCGAACCGAAGTACATAAGACTTCAGGATTCTCTTCAGAAAAGTCTGTATTACTAGAAAACTTTGAATACTATTGAAGGAATGAATCTAGTAAAGAATGAAAAACCAACTTCGAGTACGGACGACCTCCTAAGAGATGGCACTGAACATCTACTTCTCAAGAGGTTGAATAGTGGAAGAAATAAGATTAAGTCTTGTTTACTGCGCACAGGTTCCTGAGAGAAATTCTATAAGACCATGCTGTACCATTCAACCTTTATACATGATAATGCACAACTCAGATAACTCCCGACTATCTTAAAGTTCGAAAAATGATTCCTTAGGCCGGTTCTGTCTACTATGGAATTTTAGAAATTTGGCGAATTCGCGCGGCGCTTTTTGATCGGCGTTTTTTACATTTTTTATAAATCTCGAAACTCGTACATAAATGATTTGTGTAAACGCAGTTAGTTTATTTTTAATTAAATGAAAAGAACGAATTAGTGAAAGTATTTGTAGTAATTATTTAAGTAAATTAAAGTAAAGTGAAGTGTATTGTATAGTGTGTAAATAAATTAAGAAAGTAGAAGACACGAATAGAAAGAGTATGAATAAATACGAAAAACGTTAAATTAACTTCAAATTCAAATAACGCAGTTTGCTTAGCCTGCCAATAGTCCAAACTTAAATCCTATTGAACTCATTTGGTATGAGATGGGTGGACATGTGCCAGCCTCCAGATACTGGTGCAGGAATGGGACAGTCTTCCGTAGAATGTAAACCAAAACGTGCATCGTCGTTTTCAAGGTGTGATCAACGGAAATCATGTTGTTGGTGTAGTGGGGGTGTAAACAGTGTGGTCACTATAAAATTATAAATGTACCTATCCAAAAATTTGGGATATTTTTCGAATTGTATTATTTTATTATCAGAAAATAATAATAATGAGTTTTTAGATGGGCGGATTGGAATGTGTCATCACCGGTTTAATGGATGAATTTTCAAATTTTTTTAAAAATAAAAAATATTCAAGGGAAATTTTCACATTAGGTATAATAATCTGTTCGTTTTGCGTTGCTTTAATCAACGTTACCCCGGTAAGTGTTTCATTATCTTAAAATAATACCTAAAATAATAATTATTGTTGTTTTAGGGTGGTATTTACATGTTCCATTTATTCGATACATATTCTGCGGGTATATCGTTGCTGTGTTCAGCAATATTCGAAGCCGTTGCAGTATCTTGGTTCTACGGTAAGATTAAAAACCAAATTACCAAATTTTTTTTAATAGTTCAACGCATGACATACTACATTTTAGTACGACCATCCCGAAAAACTTCTATACATCATAACATGTGAATAATTAGACTCTAAGTACTTTTTCAATAACTACCTCTTTTAACAAATTCCAGAGGCTCTTAGACATTGCAACAAACTCAATTCAAAAAAGATTAGGATATAAAATAAAGAACAAAAGTTTTAAGTTAACTTTAAAAGAAATTTGTTCGCAGTTACGGACTAGTTTCGAAGTTATTTCGTCTCATCAGAGTAATGTAACAACTATCGGTCGAGCTTAAGACCCGAACTGATGTCAACGTCAAAAAACGTCGCTATTTAGTTCATGTAGTTAAATATTCCTCATCAAACGCTAATTGGCTACATCTTCACTTACAACTGCGAACCACTAGTCAGGTAGAAATCTAACGTAGCCGCCGGTAATATAGATTTCGATGGTAAATGAGATGTGTATATCAAAATTAAAGATTTCTACTATTCACCTTAGAGATTATTCCGAAATTCAATATTTCGAAAATGTTTTCAGGCGTTTTTTAAAGGAGAAAACAACTACTTTCCTGGCTAGTACTATTGGGGATGTCAATATCGACAAAAAGGTCGATTGAAATTAAACTCTAAACGTTAATAGTAGGAGACGTTTATTTTTATATAATTTCATTCAAGTATATTAAGTATATTTGTTTAAGGGCTGGATAAATTCTCGCAAGATGTAGAAGCAATGCTCGGTAAGAAACCAGGATTATATTGGAGAATTTGTTGGAAATTTGTCAGTCCTTCTTTTATTATAGTAAGTTTTTATTCTATTTTAAACATTCTCTCTCTTTATTGGCGACGCAGTTCATTTTTATATTAAATAGAACGGATTGCAATAAATATGAAATTCGTCTATAGATTTTACTACCAAAAGTTTAAGTCAGTTTGGAAGCAGCATCCTCCAAGTCAGTGCATCGGTTCAGAGGAAAGAAAAAAATCATTCAGTGCTAGGTCGGGGCTATATGAAATGTCCGATTGGAATTACTGAATTGGGCTACACTAGCGTTGTGGGGACGGGCATTTTCGTGTTAATGAGTTAATGACGCTTGAAGTTTGCGCTCAGGTTGTTCTGGGTTTTTCTAGCTAGTTAAATTCAGGGTTTTTATTGTTGATTTCTAAGTTTTCTAGCTAATTTCTAAGTTTTATAGATAGTTTTTGGGTTTTTCTAGATAATTTCTGGAGTTTCTATCTAGATTTTGAGTTTGTCTAACTAATTTTTTGAGTTTCTAGATTTTTAGCTGGTTTACGGGTTTTTATAGTAAATTTCCAAGTTTTAGTTAAATTCAGGCTTTTTGTAGCGATTTTTTGGGTTTTCTAGCTAATTTTTGAGGTTTCTTACTAATTGTTGGGTTTCTCTAGTTAAATTCATGGTTTTATAGCTAATTTTTAGGTTTCACTAGCTAATTTCTGGAGTTTCTATCTAACTTTTGGGTTTTCTATCTAACTTCTAGGGTTTATATAATATATCTCAAGTTTTTAGTTAGTTTTTGGGATTTTCTAGTTAAATTCATGGTTTTTATAGTAAATTTCCGGATTTTTTAGATAAATTCGGGGTTTTGGTAGATAATTTTTGGGTTTTATAGCTAACTTTTGGAATTTCTTGTTAATTGCTGGGTTTTTCTAGTTAAATTCAGAGTTTTTATAGTTAATGTCTAAGTTTTTAGCCAAAATATGGTATTTCTAGTTAATTTCTGGGTATTCTAGAAAATTTTTGGGTTTCCTATATAGTTTCTGGTGTTTTATAACTAATTTCTGAGTTTTTATTACTAATTTTTATGGATTTTACAGCTAATGCCTGTGTTTTTCTACCAAAATTCTGGATTTTTCGCAAATTTTTGGACTTTCCTAGCTAATTAGTAATAAAACTAAAATTAACTAGAAATACCATATTTTGGCTAAAAACTTAGACATTAACTATAAAAACTCTGAATTTAACTAGAAAAACCCAGCAATTAACAAGAAGCCCCAAAAGTTAGCTATAAACCCAGAAATTATCTAAAAAACCCTGAATATAACTAAAAAACCCAAAAATTAACTTTAAACAACAAATTTTCGCTGGAAAACTCAAAAATTAGCTACAAATCTCAATAGCTAATTATTATGGATTTTTATAGCTACTTCCTGTGTTTTCTACCAAATTTCTGGATTTTTAGCTGATTTTTGGGTTTTCCTAGCTAATTTCTGAACTTTATATCTAATTTTTGAGTTTTTCCAGCTAATGTCTGTTGTTTCGAGCTAATTTTTGGGGTTTTTAGTTGAATTCAGGGTTTTCTAGCTAATTTCTGAGTTTTAAAGCTAATTTCTGGAATTTCTAGTTATTTTATGGGTTTTTTAACTTAGTTCTGGGTTTTCTATTTAGGTTCTTGTTTTTTATAACTAATTTCTGAGTTATTTTTGCTAATTTATGTATTTTTATAGCTAATGCCTGTGTTTTTTTACCAAATTTCTTGATTTTTAGCTAATTTTTGAGTTTTTGTAGCTAATGTCTGTTGTTTCTAGCTAATTTGGTTTTTTTAGTTAAATTTAGGTTTTTGTAGCTAATTTCTAACTTTTAAAGCTAATATCTGGGTTTTCTAACTATTTTTGGTAGTAAAATACCTTTTAAGATCTTCTCATATATTGTCATCAGTCGACTAGTAGCTTTTTTTTTAATGAAGTCAATCTATTTTTAAATGGATTAAAGATAAGGGGATTGCAATTATCTGACCGATTTATAGACATTATAATAGACTAGTTAACCATTCAAATTCTCACTAATTTGTCTTGTTTCCAGTGCGTAGTTATGTTTGGCTTGTTTCACCACGAACCTCTTCAATATAACGATTATTTTTATCCAATTTGGGCGGAATGGATCGGTTGGGCTCTAACTCTTTCCTCCATAATAATGATACCGTTGTTCGCAATAATACAAATACTCAAAACCAAAGGATCTTTAGCAGAGGTAAGCAGAATCATCATTATAATTAACAACATTACACATTGGTAAATTCACCACGATGATCATGACCAAGACAAACTCAGATTAGATTTAGTTTTCGAAGTCTGCTTTGACCAACACGGAAACCTACTTTTCTTTAAGTCATCAATAAATACACATCGTCGACTCCACATTTTCCTAGATACGAGAAGGCGTCTTGCAAACTAACTCTTCATTGAAGCTAAGAGCAGTTTTTGCGCGTTTATTTGGCTCAAGTACCGCAGGAAATTGTAGATTCTGGAAGGTGTATTAACAACTGTCCTGATATAATGTTTTGGCTGGATTCAGTGTCCTGTCAATGAGGTAATTCAAAATTGGTTTGATGATCAAAATGATATTCCAATGTACAATAATGTACCAGAGAAGATAACCCAGCTAATTTACTTCAATCTCGTCCAAAAAGAGGAGGTTTACAATGATCAACAGATAGAAAAACTGTTCAAGGTAATGAGAAGTTCATTTGGGATTCTTTTTGTGCTCAAAAGCTTGAGGAACCGCTTGTATTGGTACTTTAACTTCTACGAAAATTGTAATGCCTTTGGTGACGAAAACGGCAAAGATATTCCGGATATGGAAGTAATGAAACTAGATTAAATCAATTCTGATGCATTTATGTTGGATCTTATTTCAAGGAATCATCAGGAACGCTTTAGAAAAGGCAGGCAACTCGTCAGAGAAATGTATGATGTTTGATTTGACGCATTTTTCGATTTTATCAATCAATTTTATCCCGTTCAAGAGCAATGCAAACATTCCAACGCTTCTATAACTTCTCGATGTCGTACTTGTAGAAGGATTTGTCTTTTGACTTCAAGTAAACTTCAGTTCCAGCAATTCCTTCTTCATTTGACCTGAATTTCTTACCAGCGAGGATCAACGAATAACCAGTAACCGACTATACGGTGGATAAAGAAGCAATTCGAAGTGTGATTTGCTCAATTTGCCATCGGTGCATTATCTTGGTGAAATAGTGGTTTCTTCTTCGACATATGAGGTCGTTTTTCCTTGATTTTTCTATTCAAACGATCCAACAACTCTACAGAGATAGTTGTTGAACAATATTCCATGCGGATTCCAAAACACTGAAGCCATAACATTCCTTGCTGACTTTTGAAATTTGGTACTTCATAAACGTCAATAACAGCGCCATCTGTGTGTCAGTCACACGACTTATTAAGTGGTCTAGTATATTGAAGGGCAATTCTGAAAATGAAATGCTAAATTTGCATTTTAGTTTTTGTATGTGGTAACTTTAAAAACATGAACGACGTTTCTACAAATGTTACAGAATAATAATTTGAATGGTTGTAAAATGCAATTTACAATTTATAGGTTATGGTGATTAGTAATTTTGTATTTTAGAGATTAGCATTAAGTATTTCACCCATAGAAGAACATGAAGAAATCAGAAGGACTAAACTTGCAAAAAGGTTTAAAGCAAAACATTGGTTGTACGTGTAAATGTTTAAAATTATTGTTAATCGAGTTAATGAGAAGCAAAAAAAAAGAAGATGTTTCAGCCTACAACATCTTCTTTATATAAAATGGAAGAGATTATTAGAAATTTATAACGTAGAAGTGATAATTGTAGAAAAATTAGACATAAAAAGGATTTGTTGGACCAAAAATTATCGATGATAAAAGATTTATTGAAAGTAAAGATGATATAATATTATTATAATAGAAATTTATTTTTTAATTGTCTAAAATTATGATATTTAAGAATATTTTAACTAAAATAATGAAAAAAATACAAAAACGAACAACTAATTCAATAGTCCTTAATTTGATTTCGCTTCTAGTCAATCATTTGCTACCAACTCTTCTTTATTCAGTATTTTCTAAACAAATAACAGTTTTTATTGCCACTAAGATTGAAAAATGGTCAAATATCTTTAAAAGAAACGTCCTAAACATTCCAAATTCCACATTGCCGAAATCCACTCGCAGCATTTACTATGCTTGCAGCTCTACAGTAAACTTCAACTATGAAACTATGTAACCGATCTTCCAGAATGTTCTCTCAACCATTCTCTCAACGTTTTTCTGTCTTGGCTCTACGCGAGACGTGCCGAGACTCGGACACGGAAAGCCAACACGGAAGCAAGAGCGAGCAAAACATTTCGATATGAGGTATTTCTCGTGGTGTCTCGCAGCCTGGCACTTTCTCTGAATCCGATTTTGTCCCACAGCAACTTTCAGTACATTCAATCTTTCCAATAATTTCAAATACAGCTCCGAGGAATGCTTGGGATCGTTGTCATGCTGAAAGGTTAATTTTCTGCCCATCAGCCACTAGCCTTTGGGCCCATGAGTCGTCCATCACGTTCACTAATCAATACAACTATTTCCAGAGACTGCTGCCAGAATTTACTACATTTTCCTTTATTATTTTTATAGCCTTGTTTCTTCAAAATCTCGCCAATTTTTACCAGATCTGCAGTAGCTCTTCCTCCAAAACATCACCAAACCATCAACGAGTCTCCGCCGTGTCTTACAGTCGAGATTACACATGGATCTAACATCTGTTCTTTATTTGACCTGCGCACAGATCCAAAAACCTCAAACTTTGACTCAACACTCCATAAAACTCTCTCCCTTTCTCTTAATCTCCTTTCCATCATAGAAATACTCAGATTCACTGATGTGAGCTGCTACTTTTGGGCCCATGAGTCGTGTATCACGTTTACTGATCAATACAATTCTTTCTAGAGGTTGCGGCCAGTATTTACCACATTTTCCTTTATTATTTTTTCAAAATCTCTCCATTTTTTACCAGATCCGTAGTAGCTCTTCCTCCAAAAAATCCCCAAAGGGAAATATTATTACAATTCTGGAGCCTGCTGAGGATCACGAAGAAAGCAATTCTTCTATTGATACATTTTACCCATACATTTTAAAACAATTATTTTGAATATGAGGGAAGTTTTCAGGAATTTAAAAAAATCAGAGTCAAAAATTGCTGGATTTGAAAAACAAAGAGATATAGCGCTGTAAATTCGAACGTCTTTGTATCGAACCTGGAATTTAGTCTAAAATTAAAAACAACAATCTTCCGAGGAGATTCAAGCACATTAAGTTTACTAAACAAGCAGATTTGGTTCCAAATTTTCATATTTGGCTCTTTGGCTTTTAAGTTTGCCGATTACTGTCCCAAACTATGAAGACTAGCAATTAATAAACTGATTTCGACCATTAGTTTCTTGGTTTTACATATTTTTTAAAACTTCCAAGTCTGAATTTACGAGAAAGAAATCAACTCGTATACGAACTTCACAAAAAGACGTCTTGGTTCAAAAAGTGTAAATCACTGGTTTAACTAGGACTAAAATACAATCATAAACAGAGTTTAAACAAATACTTTCACTATTATTTTTGGTTTTGGTTTGTTTCGACCTTCGATAATGAGAAACTTGGACAAAAACTTTTGACCAGTAGTGCAGTTTCGTTGCAACTCAAAATATACAAAGTAGTCCACATATTGATGTTGAATATACCCAAAGTTTCGTATTCATTTTCTATATACGGTGCGATAGAAAAATACGTGTAAATCTATTGTAAATAAATTTAAAAAAATCGGTGGCAATCATTTTAATTAAAATTTTAGAAAATGTATACTAATCATACAAGGTCCCCTTTCTTATATAGTTTGTTAAAAATATTTTGTAAATATATTAAAAAAAACATGTACAAAATTAGATACGTAAAACTGCTTTTTACGTATATTTATATATATAAAAAGATAAACAAAAAAGCTTTTTTAAATACAACGTAAATTTTGTATTAACAAAGTTTATTCATTAATTAAAAATTTCCATTCATTCCGGAAGTAAATTCTTCATTTTAAAACACCCTGTATATTATATTACGTATACGAACATACATAATATAACCAATTTTATCACGCAATTCGATTTGGAACAATTTCAAATAATGTAAATGTTAATATTTTTTCTTTATAATGCTACAATTATTAGTGAACCCTGTATGATGCAACACAAAAAATTAGCGTCTCTTTAACATTCAACTTGTGCCTTCCTTGTTAGAATGTTTCCAGACACATAAAATTATCACATTTTATTGTAAGATAAAAAAATATTTGTAGTGAATTATATAAAATAAAAAGTATACAAAAAAGTTTTTCTTTTTTTTAATACAATTAAGAATCCATTCCATTACTTGAGTAATACAATTTTCAACCGATCTAACGATAAAATGAAGGTGTCTGAAATTTTACAAAACTTTAGAGGAAACTAGTTTTTTTTTAACGCCATCTTTCAAATTTGAATAGCAACTAAAATGGCGCTACCTTCATTTAACCTTTAAAACTACAGTTCTCTTGATAATATAGCAACAGTACTGTAAATGGAATATAGATGGCAGTAAACAAAAGGTAATTTATAATTTTAATTTTAGTTAGATTTACGCAACTGGTAACTTAAAATCACTATATTTCATGTTACCACTCGTAACTTATATAAATAATATAAATAACTATAGTCATCTCCCCAAATGAAAAACTTTTATTTTTCTATTGCAACAGTGGCTTTATAGAAACAATGCGATTACATGAGAGTGGTCGCCATTTTTAATCCAATCTATATCACAAAAGAAATTATTTCCGTATGTTTTTTAGTTAAAACTGATACTTCAAAAAGTTTTTATTTAAGTATTTGAGAATATAAATTACGATTTTATAATCGTTATTATGAAAATAACAAATTCTTAATTAAGAGTTTGGAATGAACATGGCGGCCTATCATTGCTGGATTATGCTGCTCTCTATTGAGTAAACTTCAAACTATATCTGACTAATTTATATGTCTCATCACAAATTAACTTTTTTTATAATATTTAAGCGGATAACACATAATAAAAATTATTTATTTAATAACAAAAATAAAAATTTAATTAACAAAATTATCAAAAAAATAATAATTGAATAGCGGGGTATTCATATTTGCTTTTCTAAATGTACGTAGGTTACTGTTAAATACTATAAAAAGTATGTTGAATCGATTGTAGATGGCAGTGTTGAGTTTTTACAAGTAGAGATAAGAGACGCCCCACTGTGAACTGAATAACATACAACTTGTCCAGGTCCGTATTACAATATTTAATTTTCAGAATCAGTGAATCATTAAAAAGTATAGATAAACAACAAATTAATCCCTTGGAATTCCTGTATAAAACCGATTACTAGAAAAATGAACGTAAATATAGTATTATACATAAAATACTTTTTCTATAATTATCAGGTACGTACTTTTAGTAAAGTTTCCAGTTCACAGAAAGAGGCTAATTAGTTGAAAAGAGTCGGCAACATCTTTAAATAAATGCTCAAAAAGTGATTATAACTGATTTGAATAGACTTAGTAGTCGGGGAATCTCCAGAAGGGATGCTATAAAGAAAATGAAAGATTAAACTACGTCGCGCGTGCTGAATATCTGGAAACTGCATAGCTACGCTGAGATCTCGGTGTTCGAGATATTATCGAGTGGTATAGTTATTTTGGCACAACTGATTTTTTAAACACGCATATGTTTTTGATTACTATTCGAACAAGTTTGACGCCTCGTATATCCAATTCTGCTGGCGCTATCCACGTCCTAATTTTTTTGTACGTACAACTTACCTTTAAAAAGAACCCTCTAAAATTTCATCTGAATGCTCTGATTATTTTGGCGCGAGTGATTTTTTAAACGCGGATATGTTTTTGATTAATATTCGAACAAGTTTGAAGCCTTGTATATCCAATTCTGTGGACGCTATCCACGTCCTGATTTTTTTCTACGTACAACTAACCTTCAAAAACAACCCTCTAAAATTTCATCTGAATGCTTTAATTATTTTGGCGCGAGCGATTTTTCAAACATGGATATGTTTTTGATAAATATTCGAACAAGTTTGAAGCCTCGTATTTCTAATTCTGTGGACGTTATCAACGTCATGATTTTTTTCTACGTACAACTAACCTTCAAAAACAACCCTCTAAAATTTCATCTGAATGCTTCAATTATTTTGGCGCGAGTGATTTTTTAAACACAGATATGTTTTTGATAAATATTCGAACAAGTTTGAAGCCTCGTATATCCAATTCTGTGGACGTTATCCACGTCATGATTTTTTTCTACATACAACTAACCTTCTAAAACAACCCTCTAAAATTTCATCATAATTCTCTAAATACTTTGGCGCGAGTGAATTTTTAATATTGTTCTGTTATTTTTACATACCTTTAACCTTTCTCTCAACATTATTTCCAATTATCTCCGAAATAAATTGAATTTGGCACCATAGCATATCGTTGAATTTATTTTTCGACGATTGATAGGGAGAAAAATAAATAATCTGATTGAAGAGAAACATTTTATTAAAAAAAACAATTGAAGTAATACAAAATATGAATTAAACCCAGATAAACACGTTTCAAATTTTCTTATCCAATCGCACCCCTTCTACCCCGAAGTTGGTGTTGATTACGTCGAAACCATGGGTTTCCAGTTCCGCCACTGCTTTTTTCAGCATATCCGAATCGAATTTCGGAGGAATTAAACAAATAGCGTAACCACCTCCACCGGCTCCAGTTAATTTAGCGCTGAGATTATAATTTGATAAAATTTGAATTATTTTGGTTAATTCTTTGTGACCGACGCCTATGGCGTCGAGAAGACTTTGATTCATGAACCAGATATCGGCTAAATCGTTGTAAACGTCCATTGCATCATCCAAAGCTGAGAAAAATGATTAATGACAATTTTCAATATAAAAATCGATTTTGCTAGGAATCGATTTTACCACGAAATATAATTTCAAGGTTTTAGGATAAAAATCGAATTTTTAAGTAATCGATAATTATTCTGAACAAAATTTTTAATGAATCGATTTTTCTATAGAAAAAATCGATTTCAAAACTTTACTAATTGTAAGTTAAATCATTTTAGAAAAAAACTAATTTTTAATAAATCGATTATATACAAAAAATCTAATCTTTGATTAATCATACCTACGGAACGTAATTTTAGTAATTTTTTGGTAAAAATATCAATAAATCGATTATTTTAGTTTTCTAATTAGTTGATTATTTTAAACAGAAAATTCTGCACAGCAAGAATTCTATACAAAAAATGGTAAAAAATGAAATTTTTATTGAATCGATTTTTGGATACAAAATAAAACGATTTTCCAATAAATCGATTTTAAAACACTACGAAATGTAAATCAAATAATTTTTAACGAGTATTCGATACAAAAAAATCGGTTTTGGTAGAAAATAGTGTTCTAAATGAATCGATTATTCTATAAGAAAATCCATTTCAAATTACCACGAAACATATCACATATCACTTTAGGAAAAACAAACTTTCAATGAATCGATCATTATATACAAAAAAATCGATTGATCGATTTCAAATCGCCGTGAAATGGAAGTTAACCGGATTATAGAGAAAACTTAATTCCCAATGAATCGATTATACTATACAAAAAAACGTTTTCAAATTGCCACGAAACGTACAGTGATATTCGGTTCACCTCATCCATTTTCAAATAATCGAATAGCCATAAAAAAATCGATCATTATAAACAAAAATATTTATTTTTCGATTTCAAATCGCCATGGAATTGAATTTAACCAGATTTTAGAGAAAACTTAATTTCCAATGAATCGATTATTCTATAAAAAAAATCGATTTCAAATTGCCATTATTTTCGGCGCACAACATCAATTTTCAAATAATCGATTAGTTATAAAAAATCGATTTTTCAATATGTCGAATTCAAAACGCCACAAATATAATTTAAATCACTTTACGAAAAACGAATTTTCAATAAATTTTTCATTCTATACAAAAAATCGATTTTTCGATTTCAAATCAATGTAAAATAAAATTTAATCGGTTTTGCTAAAAAGTATGATTTCCAATGAATCTATTATATTACACAAATAATCGATTAATCGCAACGAAATATATCAATAATTTTCCGTACACACAGCATCGATTCACAAATAATCGATTATCTATACCAAAAATCGTAATTTTTCTTTTAATCAATTACAATTCGCTATAAAATCGATTTTTCGATTTCAAATCAATGTAAAATGAAATTTAATCGGTGTTACTAAAAATCAAAATTTCCAGTGAATCGATTATATTATACAAAAAATCGAATAATCGCAACGAAATATATCAATAATTTTCTGTACACACATCATCGATCCACAAATAATCGATTATCTATACCGCAAATCGTAATTTTTCTATTTATCGATTACAATTAGCTATAAAATCGATTTTTCGATTTCAAATCAATGTGAAATGAAATTTAAACGGTTTTGTTAAAAATCATGATTTTCAATGAATCGATTATATTATACAAAAATCGATTAATCGCAACAAAATATATATCAATAATTTTCGGTACACAACATCGATTCACAAATAATCGATTATCTATACCAAAAAATCGAAATTTTTCTATTTATCGATTACAAATCGCTATGAAAATCGATTTTTTTTGGTTAATCATTTACAAAATGTCACGGAATGCATCTGAAAATTGGAAAATTAAACTGAAAACTGAGAATTAATTTTCAAGAGAAACATACTCACACGTCAAAGTACACAATTGCTCCATTTTCTCCAACACAGTTTTCGATACTGCATCCATTGCGTCCAAAATATGATCCAATATTAGAGGAAATCGTTTACGTCGTTCACCTACTTTCATAACGAGCCGTTTCGTTTCTCTCGGTACATTCGAATTTATGAGCAAAAGATTAAGCGCCCGGTGCATTTTCACCTTAATCGGACTCGCACCTTTCCTATATTCCACCACGGCCCCGTACGTACAAATCGTATTATCCAAACCTGAAGGGGTACCGTGTATTATTTTTTCCACCGAAAACCCCCAACGACATATAAAACTCAATTCCCTATCGGTGAATCCCGTTAAATCGAAATCCCATTCGGATGTTTTGTAACGAGATTTCGATAAATTCGATGATTTCGATTTAACGTAATGAACCAAACTAGCGGCTGTTGCTACGGCAAAAGAGGCCGAACTACCCAAACCGGACCCTACAAAAAAAACCATTCAATTAATCCATTATCTTCAAAAACTTTGGTGGAATACGAACCTGTATTTAAATCTGTACTACAATCCATGAAAATAGGCGTTAAATGTAAATCAGTCGTTCCGATAATCCCAGTAAGAAGATAAAAAATTGATTTAAGTGACACTAAATGATTTTCGATCAAATCTATCTGATGGAATCGTTTTAAAAATTTATCAACTCGATTTAATAAATTATCATGATCTAAATATTGAGGATATTCCAAATTATAATCCTTATCATCCATTAATAAAGGAAGGGGAACGTTTAAAAGAAAATTTTCAATATCCTAAAAATTATTCTATAAAATACGAAACGCTTTTTTTAAATATCTTATTTACCATTAAATTATATTTATAAACGAATTTCAAAGTACGGCACTGAATTATTAAAACATCCGGTATATTAATTTCTGTTATTTCAAAAGTTGTTCTTAAATCAATACTCGCTGCTATAGCTAATTTCCCATAAACAACTGAATGTTCCCCGTTCAAAATTACTTTACCAGGAGCTGAAATTTTAAAAGTTGAACCTAAAAATAATTAATTCCATAGAAATTCACTTTATTTATATTTTTATTTGAGCAAACATTAATAATATTATATATTATTATATATAATAAGATGGTTTAAGACTGATGCAAACAATTGTCGTACATTTTTTAAGGTCCATTCAAAGTAGATTATATTTTCGATAAAAGGTGAATATTGAAATATTTGTGTGGATTGTGGTTTGATTTCCAATAATCAACAACAAAAAGAATAATAAATAACCAATAATAATCAACGTTTTTATTTATATTAGGTGTTTCAATAGTAAATGTGATTACTTGACCCAAGAATATCTAGAGGTCATCCCGAGTAGACTCTACATGTACAACATTTTTGGGGTTTTACAATCTTCTTAACGGAGATTCAGGTTGTTTAGTGGATTTTGTCCATTTCTTTCTGTGGTCAAAATTAAGAGCTACTTCGGGTACTAATTATAAAAAAAATAAAAATATTAGAATGTGAATAATGTTCCGAAGCAACACTATCATACTTTTTAACAAATAGTTAAAGAGAATTTGAAAAAGTTTTAAAATTACAATAAATTTACTCAATTTGTTGGCTATTCGAATTTCCCACTAACAATGTTGTAGCTACAAAATGCACAAGGAATATATACAGGACCGTACTACTTGTAGTTTCTGATAATTTTTTCGAACGCTCAGTCTATAATTATTATAATTTTTTATCAACAATTTCATAAAAAGTGTAGTTATTATTGTTACTTTATTTAATATTTCTGTTCGATATTTTCTAATAAATTCATTTACTAAAACTTTGAGTATTTTATTTAGTTATCTAATATGAAGGATGCAATTACCTCAGAGCAAAAATCCCTTCATTTATTTCAATTTATTCATAATATACTTCATAACTTCACAATGTATACAAAATTTTAACTCATCCCACTCTATTTATATTGAAATCCGAATGCTTACAATTTAACTGAAAGTAAGATGTTTATTGCCCAACCGACCTCTGACCTGTTAGAACCTTCATGCTAAAAAATTATCATCTAGGTATCTTTAGAATTATAAGCAACAAATAGTTTTAGTAAATTCCGAATATCGTCGACTGCATTTCTTCAAGAAAGGACATATTGCACAATTGAAGAATTCAACAATGTCATTAATTGAATTATTAGTACGATATTGTATTTATGATACATTTAGTATATTTCATCTCCTTATGTTTAAAATATTAGTATAGTTAGAACTTTTTACAAGTTTTTGTTTTTGATTTTATCAAATATATTAATACAGTACGAAAACGGAACAAAATCAAAAATATTTTTCCCAGGAAGAAAGGGCAAAATGGATAAATCACATAAATCAACTGAAAGTTAAAAAAAAACATACAAAATAGCCAGGATTCATTTTTTCGCCTCTTCAAAATATCATCAAAATATGAATGTTTCAAAAATACATTCATGACCGAAGTTCAGAAATCGCAAATTCATTTTATTTCAGTCACCAAAGGAAAGTATGTATATTTTATATACTTTTGTGCAAGGATCCTTCTATTTATCCCAAATTTAAGTGATTAACAGATTAATGAACAATTATTTGTTTCATTTGCTAGTGCTACACGAATTCATTACAAAAATATTTTTTTTATACATTGAAATTGGTGACAAATAATTAGTACTGAGACAGGGCCGGATTAAGCTAGGGGCTTGGGGGGGCTATAGCCCCGGGCCCCAAGTCCAAGAGGGCCCCATCATTTGGAAATCATTCTGTATTTTTTGATTTGTTGATACCACAAATCTAACGTATTGATATTATTTTGTGAATTTTTCCGGGTTTTCGAATTTCTTAAGGGGCCCCGTCATTATTTTAGCCCCGGGCCTTATAAATCTTAATCCGGCCCTGTACTGAGATTAAGTTTATTTTCGGTTCGAGATGAATAAATTATTAGAAATACGCCCTATATAGGTAATGTGTGTCACTTCGTAATAAAAAGTACAATCGGCAACAATGTACTGTCGATTCGAATTTCGAAGATAAAGAAAACTTCATATTTAGTTGGGATCTTTCAAAAAAAAATTTAGTTGTTGAAAATAATGCTGTTTATTTAAGATGGCACTAAGCTACGGGTCATTTTTATGAAGAACGAGCGTAAAAGTAACTAGATAGCGTGCAAAATTACCTCAAATGGTTTTAACATTGTTACTGTTCTACTATCCTATTCTTTATACAATGCTTTTATATGTAACACCGTAATCTATACAGTCAGACAGATTTCTACTTTATCGACGCGAAACGCGGCAACATTCATAGTGATAAACTCCTTCATTCATAAATCCAACATGAAATCATAGAGTTTACACGGGAAAAGGTTTTTTGGTGGGAAAATTCGGTATCGAAACGCACGTCAGTCGGTGTAATTGTGATTGTTGGTTTAGTGGTAGTGTAAACTGTGTATTCGGTATGAATATCACGAACGGTTCCAAAAATTCATAGACCTTTTTTCGAAGTAGGTTTATGTTACTGAATTTACAAAACTATCTTGTTGTTTTACAGCTATACCTTAAACCAGTCTGTTTTTTTTTCTAATATATAGTAAGTATATTAATTACGTAGTCTAGTGTTACTGTCTGTGAAATTGATAAAATTATTGGTGAGATAGATAAAATTTGAATCGGCATTGCTGGCAACGTTGCTGATAACTTCGCCATTTATTACTTGACAGTGTTGTCAGAATATGGTAGAGAAAAATATATGTAAATAAGTGTAGTAAGAATTATAAAATATACCAACGAAGATTATGAAAATATTTCGATAAAAATAAGGATTTATAGTAGTTTTAATGTTTTACCAAATTAAAAAAAAAAGAAGTAAAAAAATAAATTTAGAAGTTTTAATACCAAGTACCATAATTTTTGCTAAGAAAACACCTTATAAATAATTAATTTCCATAATTTTGAATGTTTTTATCCCCACTTAATTTTTCATTGATATTAAAATAATTTATAAAAAATATCATTAGTTTCAATTAATATTAATATGTCTTGGCAACGCTGCGAGAATTGCGATGTTTTCGGTTGCAGATTGGTAAACGTTGTTATATTTACAAATCTTATATACGAGGATTGTTTGGTTTTTAAAATATTAATGTGATTTGAACACAATAACCGGGTGTAGAAAAACGCAATTTTTGATCTACGAGAATAAGATGAAATCAGTGGGTGTCGAATAAGGACTGTACGACTGATTTTTTTGAACACTTTTGGTTTTTGATTAAAATTAATGTTTCAAGTATCTCTAACAGTTCACCATTAAAAATGTCAAACTTTATGATCGCGATGTCAGTTTTGACATATTCACATCAGTTTTGACTTATCTAAAAACTTAACTAGTAACCCTCGTATACATAATTATATTTATATTGAATTTTAATAAAATTTTCAAGAAATAATTTTCGTTAACAAATAAATCTGGCAACTGCGCGATAATCCGAACTAGGAACAAACAATTTCATCTCAGTCGTAATATCTTTCGATGTTGCCACGTTGTAATTTTTTTCCTGTTGTTCATATGAAATGTTTTTGTTTATAATTAATATTTATTTACATCGAAAAAGTAATGATTTCTACATTAAGATGAAAAATATTTTGAAACGGTAAAAAATTCGCTAAAATAAATCAAGAAAATACACATAGAAAAAATGTTTTGGAGAAATAAATAATTTTACTCGCCTGTGGTAATACTGGAGGTATCGAAAGGATAATAGTTAATCATTTTATTTTTTCTGTTCCTCCCACTGTTCTGGAGTATAAGTTTTCTGAGAAAAAGCGTGAATAGTCTTCAATTCTTCTTCCAATGTCGAGTTAACTAACCTAATATAAATCTCACGAAAATTACAAAAAATACGTGAAAATATACAAAAATTTAACTATCAAAGGCTATTCACAAAACAAATATACGAGTTAATAATTTCGTATCGATTAAATAATATATAGGAGTGGATAATGGCGGCAATTACTCGTTGTTTTGTACCACCGCCTTTGTAAATTGATTATTCGGTTAAATAATTTACCTGTGCCTCGCTAATAAAGGTTTTCCTTTAAATTTTTCTGAAACTATCACACATGCAAATTTTCCACCACATCCATCAGACTGATCAATGACTTCCTAGAATATAATCGCGTATAAAAATTTGCATGTCAATATAGTTCACGCTAAAGATCATTTCACGATTTAATTTATTCACTTGGGTATATAAAAAGAAAAACAAAACAAATTTACAGGGTGTTTATTTTCATTTTTCAGCGTATAATATTTCAAAAATATTTTTTACGTTCATTTTGATACTACTGTCATTTTTCACGAAATTGCAGAATTACGAAACATCCGACAACAATGTAAATACTGTGATATTCAAGATAGGCATATTTATTTGTAAATATTTTATAGTTCAGCAATTAAAATAATTGTAAATTACTATTTGACATCTTCTATGGACATTTTTTTCATACTAAACATATTTTCTGGAATTTAGGATTCAAAACATCCCATTAAATAAGTTTTATTAATCATTCAATCAAAAAATCTGGCAACGATGTACTACGAATTACTTTAAATAGAACAAAAAAGAAGTAGAGATTAAACATAGATAAACTAATAGTACGTAGTGTATCTATTAGTAGACGTAATAAATTTTCTTTAAAGACCGAAGTAGGTCGAAACGTCGATTTTTACATGTTAATTTAAAACTGATTTGTATAGCAAATAAAACCTAAAATCAAGACAGAGCATTACGAAAATTGTCCGTACTGAATAAATTTTTATTACTAAATCACATTAATAAATGAATAAAACTTTATTTCCATTAACGAAATGAACCAAATGATTTTATACAAAAGAGTTATTAAATTATAAAAACAATAAAATCTAAATTTATTATAAATAATGGAAAATAAACCTAGAAATGTGAAATTTTTAAGCACTCGTTATTAGTTGATTCTCATTGATTTTACAAAAATGTTCTTATTTGATCAGCAATCATGTGATTGACATTTGATTGTTAACAAAAGTAACTGGATTTTACGCTAGAAATGTAAATTACAAATATAGAGGTGGTATTAAACTGATAAGGCTGCAAGTGAATGAATTATTTAAAATAATTTTGTTCTAGATGAATAAATATTAGTTTTAAATAAACACCTACTCAACTACTTCAAATTAAAACAATTTGAATTGGCAACGCCGCGATTTCTACGTTCGTAATAAATTAGATATCTGTTGTTGATTCGTAAATGTTGCCATATTTACTATTGTAATGCATTAATATTTAGATTTATATTGAAATTTTTAACGTCGAACTTATATTGTAAACTTTAATTAAAGGACAATTTAATTAAAAATGTTTTTTATTTGAATAATATTACGGTGTTTTTATAGAACATACTTTTTATTTTCATACAGATAAATCCGATAACGATGTACAATTAGAATGAATTTTTGGTGGGAGTAAACAATCAGTTTATATATCTGCTTTACAAACATATAAATGTTTTACAACGTTGCCGCATTGTACTCATCGCACACGCGATCGGTCCTAAACTGATTCAGAATTTGACTCACGTCAAAGCTGTCGATTCGTAAATTCGTTGCCATATTCACAGATGATTTTCTATCTAAGATTTGTAATCAATTTTAATAAACTTATATTGTGAACTTTTAAAGACAAAATAATTAAAAATATGAATTTAATTTATTTAACATAAAACTAATGTGGTTATAGTCATAGAATCTTTTCCAATTTTATACACATAAATCTGGCAATGACGCAAAATTTCTGTAAGCAGGTAAACAATTTGATATCTTTGTTGGTATTTGACAGATGTTTTACAACGTTGCTACGTTGTAAAAGTTTACCGGTTCTTTAAATAAAATTCTTTTGATTAAAATATTTAGTTTTACTTCACATTAAGATGTTTTTCAGCATTAAATTCACCAGGTATATAAAAAGATATTGAAAAATCGAAAGTATGATAAGTTGAAAATGTATTTATCTCAAAAAATCAACAAAATTAACAAAAAAAAACATTTCTACATGATTTTTAACAAACAAATCAAACAATTTGTTAGTTAAAGGAATTTTTCAGGATTCTTTAACTCGAATATCTTCAAATTGTTGCGGTATTTTCAGTTGTTTGATGTTAAAATACAAAAAAAATCCGAGGAAATGTATACAAGAATAAACGGAAATGGCAAGAGGAAATAAATCTGGATATTTAGTTGGAGGTTCTAATAACAAACTTATAATAAATAATATCAAACAGCCGATTAAAGAAAACACCATAACACAATGGAAAATTAGTATTTTTAAAGCATCTGAATTTTTTCTAATTTGTTGTAACGACGCTTTTATTATTCCAATTTGCGTCGCTTTTTTATATTCTATATTCAACAACGAATGAAGGAGGCTTCGATAATATTCTTTCAAACCGTCTTGATTATTTAAATAATTTCTATAACAATGTTCAATAGAAACTCGAAACGTAACGCCATAGAACAACATTAAAGCCATAAAGGCAACAGTTAAACCGTCTTTCAACAGTAAAGGCGTCATACTAAAAACAGACAAACAAAGAAACCAAAAACATGTGAATGGATCATAAGGAAAGTACAATAAAACAGGTACAGCAACCAATAATATACTTTTTTCATGTACTTGAAAACTAAACAAAAAAAACGCCAACGACGAATTAATTTGACTCAAGATAAACTTTTTCAAATTCGGTCTCAAAAACAAATCCACTGAGCTCGGTAATAGAGCGTAAAACGTCGTAAAAAGACAGATCCTCATCATCTGATAATCATCGAAGGTTTTTTTAAATTTAAAAACGACGTTTAAGGCACACCAAACGTTAGAAACTTTGTCTTCGAAAACTCCCCTAGCGAAAGGAAACTGTCTATGCACAACTTGAATAAAATCATCAAAATCATATAAAAACGGTAACCAAATCACACAGAAAGTAATTATAACAACCGCGCTTATTTTAAATAACCTCAAAAAACCCCAAACTGATTTCTGACCGGGTTTAGGCACACAGGAACTTAATAAATACAAAAAGAACGGTAACGAATGATAAAGTTCCATTTGTTTGTAATTCAAAGCGAAACAAAATAAAATCGAAGCTAAAACATCGTACTTTTTCAATAAAAACGTTATAGATAATATCGCGAAACCTAAAGACACGCAATTATATTGAAAATGTCCGTGATCTACGATTATAATTCCGGGATATAACAAACCTAAGATAGTACAAAATGAACTACTCATTTTAATATTGTTCTGATTCTTCCATTTCTTTTTCTTCGCTCCGGATTCGTGGATCTCTTTTACTCCAATACACGTTTGGTAATATATTATCAACGCTGGTATATACAAAAATATATCACAAACCATCACTGTATATCTCATAAATAATTTATGAGATTCACTTTCATAACCTCGGGAGTCGTGTAATTTTGTGTAATTATCGTTTAGATACTGAGCTATTTTTCCACATATGTACATATGATATGCGGTTAGGGGTGGATAATCCAATCCCCAATAATTCAAATCGTTATCACTAGTATTGTGGTACCATTGATTTATTGGTAAATTTGTTGTGATTTCCATCCAATGTCGTTGCGCTTCGTAATCTCCATACATTGGTGGTGAGGCTTCTCCGGAATACGAGTGTAAATTTGTACAAGCTCGCAATAAAATTGATAATAACGTTCCGAACACTATTAACAAAGTTTCAGCTGTTATCCTAAGGTACATTTTCGATATTTTTTAGTAATAATTATGGACGGCTTTCTTAACTGTGGCTTCACGTACGAATTATTTCATATTTTATCAACTTTTTTAAATCTACATTATAAAATGATGTGGCATCATATCGCGAAAATCGATAATGAGGTTATGTACTAAATTGACAGTTTTGAGAAAAAAATTATTTTGGATATTTCACTTACCACGTAAGAAGCGTTCAATTCTTTCAAAAGTTTATTTTTTAAATATTCTTCTGTATACGTCATAACGTAACAGTAAATTGTAAATTCAAAATTAATAAATAACTGTTAAACATACATCACTTTATATAAACGTTAAACATAGGAAATAGTTCCTATATATAATAGAATAATTTCAACCATAGAATATTCGATTCAACTATTATTTCTATGATTATATATTTCTCAGTCATTTTAGTTAGTATATTATAGTCCTGTATAAAACTATTCGCTATTATTGTATAGAAACATTATATTTCTATATTTCCTATATATTTTCAATATTTATAATGTTTCTAGTTCACAGGTGCGTTAGCCCAGAGTAATTCGAATCATATCATTATCATAAAAGTTTATTGCAATAAAAACTTGTAACACGATTTAATCCATTGATACCAAAAAACAATTTTACGAAAATCTAACTTGAAAATTATTAAATAATTGTTTAACACATATCACTTTACATAGGAGGGGATAACTAGAGGAATATATTCCATCATCTGCGCATGCATTTTCTTGCTACAAAGGTCCGGTCGGAGACATCGGTCAACTTTTAATATGAATTTATACGAGAGGCTACTTATAAGATCCTAAATTGTGCGTTATGCTTTCCATTATAGGTGTATTAGGACAAATAAATGTATATGTTGAGATTTCAAGAGGTAGTTGGTTTAAATTATTTTAAAACCATCGCTTCCAAAACAAAGTCAGTTTATTTGAAAGAAAAATTTTAATATAAATATCGATGTAAATATAGGTATAAACAAAATGCTTCTATACCTACATCAAAGTAAAAATTAACAATATTGATGATCATTTTCTGCAGTGTTTGACTTGGCTAGATCTGAGTTAACAAATTCTTCTAATATTTTAAAGTCCTCCTTAGAAGCTTTCGAATATGTAGTCTTCTTTTAGTCACCTTTCTTCTTAGTTGAATGGAACGACTTCTGTTTTATGACATTTGTATTAGCTGGTTGTTTCATATTTTCCTCCTTTACCACAAATTTATTTTGATTTTCATCGTCTACAGAGCATAAAGCCAGGTATGTTTTAGTATGCTGTAACCAGAGATCTAGTTGTTCATCGCTAAAATTTTGACAATCGAGCATTTGCAGCATATCAAAAATATTACTTTTTATTTTTTCCTTAATGCTTTCTTTCTTAACAAACAACTGTGATTTCAAATCCTGTAATTCTTTAGTATTTTCATTATATATGATCCGCCTGGTGACCAGTGGTATATTATTATTATTTTGCTGCTCACTGTTTATAACTACATAGTGGATATGCTTGCATATAGTTGTTCTTATGCAAAAATCAATGCAGCTACACTTGAATGGGTGTATACATATATTAAAAAAGGGCATTTTATTGAACAACACACATTATTATTTTCCAATTGTTTAGTAACAATGTATTCATTACTGTAATTTTTCAAAGACCAATTGAATAAATCCTTTTGCATTAAATTGAACTTCGATGTAAGAGCAATTCTGTCTGGATAATGTGTTGTTTTTCAAGTTCGTTCCCTTTTTCAATATTATTAATCTGTCCACAGATTTGTCTCGTATGTAAGACATTAACTGATGAATTGATTTATCCAATCTTTTCATCTTTTTCCCAGCTAAGTAATGATATTTAATGGTTATATGGAAGCTCTCCAAGTGCATGTTAGTGTTCAAACCGCAGCCACTTCTGTAGCAATAAGCCCACTGCTCAGATATTGGTATATAATATTTTTCCAAATAATCACCAAATTTTTTTGTTTCTTGATCTTCAATGAGAGTCTGAGTGAATTTGATAACTTTTTTTTGAAATTTCAGTGTCTGATATGCGTTTCAGTATTTTATATACCCAAGATTTTTTCTCAGAATTATTTATTTTTGTGAGGTTTGTCTGCCATGCTCTATCAACATGCCAGGAGCAAAATAGTCTATATTTTGGTGGTCCCATTATTTGGCACCAAGCCATATAGTATATATCAGTGATATCAGACATGAAAACTGTATTTTTAATCAGACCAAGAACGTCTTTCACTTTAGAGAAAAAAACTGATAACCAGAAGTATCTTTACGATTTGTGAACATAAAAGCAACTGGATAACCCTGTCTAAACTCATCTAATGTCAACAAAGTCGTAAGTTGAAAGTCATAGGCATTAAGCCCATGTGTTTCATCTATTATGATAACTTGACTCCCAAACTCTTTTAGAATACTTCTCTGAACACCAGTCATTATTATCAAACAAAAGTCACTTGGTTCAAAGTTCTCAATTGACTGTCCTTGCTGTTTGTAAAAAAGCACTGGATTATCCTCAGCTTCAGCACATTGTTTGACCCAAATATTAACACTGGTCGCATCATCTTTGTGGTAAAATCCATCTTTCAGATCTATATTATATGCCCGCTCAATATTTCTTATGTCAGTACTTGTAAGGAGATCATTTCTCTTTAGGTCTTCACCTATGTTTGCTGGCACTTTCTGTAGTATCCTAAAATAAATTAAAAATCAATATCCTAAAAATGAACATATTATAATTAAGATTTGAATTAAGATTATTCCACAACACCAAGATACTATACCTATCTATTATGTATATATCAAGCCTAGGGTCTTAAAGCTAGTTCATATAAAAAAATAGAGTAAAAACAAGTGACAACCACCATAACCCAATAATTTTTATAAATTGTTTAGCAAGTTTTAGTAAGTACTTAGGTTTGCAAAATACAGGGTGTTCTCAAACATCATGTCAGTATTGTAGGAGATAATTCCTTGGCTTATTCTATGACTAAAACTTCACATAAACATGTGTCCTGAATTGCTTTGTTGACACCCTTGAAGTGATAAATTTTTATTTTTTTTTTGTTTAGGGGCCATCCATAAAGTACATCATGTGAATAATTTTAGGACTTTTGGACCCCTCCCCCGTCCTTGTCACAGGTTGTCACATTTTTATACCCCCCCTCCTGATGTGACGTCACACATTTTTTGAATTTATGTATGTATTTAAAAATAATCAAAAGAAAACAGCTATTTCCATTTTTTACTTATTTTTATTAAATAATAATCTAATAAAATCAAAATAAAGTCCAACATTTCATAAAATTTTTTAACTTTTCAATTCACATCCAAACTTTGTGTTTTAGTATTTTAAATTTTAACATGTGACATCATAAAACTATTGACCCCCCATGTTCCTTGACACACGATGTCACACTTCGGTGATACCCTCCCTCCCCATTAACGTGTGACGTACTTTATGGATGGCCCCTTAGTTGATACAAGAGAGAATTATTTTGTTTTCACAGAAGTACTTGATATTGGAGTTTTAGGTACTTACCCTTTAGATGGAACCCCTAAAATTAGTTTGCAAGCAATCATCTGCTTATCACTTTTTGGAATTTGTAAATGTTGTATTTCATGTGATCCATGTAAATAATTTGATTTATAATATGTAATATCACAATGGTCTGACTCAAGGTTTCTTTTGTTGACAATATGGCTAACACATGATTTATTTAACTTGCAAGATCCCTGTGGCTTTAGGTTCCGTTTCCGATTTTTAAATGATACTAAATTTTGTTTCTTGAAGGAGCGTTTGAATTCAAAATAAACATGTTCATAATTGCTTCGAACTTTTTTCCCAGAATTCCCATTCAAAACACAATACCGGCATCTTAAAATTAGGACAAAAAAGATTCAGATTCAGAGTAGTTTGAGAAAAATGAAAAGTATTCAAAAAATCAAAACAAAACAAAACCGAATTTAAAGTTGGGTTATGTTACATTATAATTCATTCTTTATTCGTATGCGCAGATGATGGAATATATTCCTCTAGCTATCGCCTCCTACTTTACGTAGTCGTTAAACACAGGAAAGTGTGCGCAAATATAATAGATAATTTTATCGTAGATTACTGAAACTGTTTATGGTTATAAATTCATTAGTCATTTTCATATATAAATATAACGTTCTTAGTTTTCAGGTATATATTTACATAGTTTGTTAGATATGAACTATTCTTATAAGAATATTTTATTATATTATAAATCTTTTAATCGAAAATAATTTGTACATGGTTTTCAAATCTGGAATGAACAGACATTCTCGTAGAAGAAAAAGAAGAAATTAATAATCTAACCTATTTCATAAGGTTGTAGTGATATATTTAATTATTGAATTTTTTAATTTAGTTTTGAAATTATTGGATGATTTTATAGTATATTATGTAACTTAGATATTTCTAAGTCTGTTAAAAATTAACTAGTATTAGTTACCTTACAACTAAAAACATGTCAGAGTCTCAAGAAAAAAGACAATTTACAGCTGAAGAATGGGATTACCTCACGAAATATTTTGTGGGAAATAATTTCAGGTATAGACAAAACATTATAATTCCTAAAAGTGTAGGTCCAATTCAAATAAAAACTAATGAAGAAAAAATGGTAGAATCGTTTTTTGAAAGCTGTATGTTTAAATCAATGATGAGCTGCGTAGTAGGTACAATAATTTAACAGTTTTTTTTACAACTTTATATCAAAATATCTCCTCTTCTAAGGATACGGATTAGGAGCTGCTATAGGACTGTTTTCGTCGAGTATGGGGCCAGCTTCTGTTACAGATACAGCAGAACCTCAAACTGCCAGACAAGTATTTAGGGAAATGAAAACTACTACATTGGGGTATGCGAAGAATTTCGCGTTGATTGGGGCACTTTTCTCTGGTGTTGAATGTGTTATAGAATCTGTAAGTGATTGATATTTAGAGTAGATAATGTTATAGAAGTGTATTCATGAAATTTTCAATTTGGATTGAAATTTTAGACTAGAGGTAAGTCGGATTGGAAAAATGGCACATACGCAGGAGCAGTAACTGGAGGATTGATTGGTTTGAGAGGTAAATCCACTAATTATTGCAAAAATTTGTAAAATTTTATAATTTTTTTTGTTAATTTATTGTAGCTGGTGTCAAAGCTGGTGTAGTGGGTGCAATGGGATTTGCGGCGTTTTCAACAGTAATAGATTATTACATGCATTCGAGGTTTTAAATAAATATAATTCTTATTAATATTGTAAATATAATATAATAAATAATTGACTTTCATTTCCCTATAATACTCAGAACTTTGGACAAATTGGCAACATTATAAACAGAATGCTCATATATCGCTCACAATCGCTAAAACAATATATCTTTTATTTGTGTTTTAATTAACAGAAATTCTGTTGCCTTTCCCAAATTCATTCTTTTGTTTCAAACATTCCATTGGAAGATGAAATAAAAGTAATTATTTAAAATATAAGGAATAACTGCATATTCGGAATTAATTTATCTTTGCAAAAATGGCTTAGCTCAAGATACTTCAATGTAAAACTTTCAAATTTTATATTTCACTGACAATACTGACATAGTTTGACATATTCCAAGCACCTCATTAGAAAGTTGGGAAAATAACGTCATAAATAAAATGCAGCTTTTTAAAACTTGAAAATTTTGTACAAATTTTTCTTCAAACACAGAAAAATTATCGGCTATTATCTGAAAAGAGGTGATGTATAGTAAAAAAATCAATTGGAGTCTGAAGAATTATTTTGAATTCATTTTATTCTACTTTTAAACTTTAAATTCACTCTCCTGAAAAATCGTATTTTTTGAGATATGACATTGTTGAAAGATGTGAGCGATATTATGATTGCTATAAGCGTATAATTTGATAAACAATATTGCCAGAATGTGGAAAAAATACCTGTAATGTGTACAAAGATATTTAATTGAAATATTCCAATATGTCCTATAATACCCAAATCTTTAGAAAAGCTGGCAGCATTGTAAGCAGAATGTTTGTATATAATCTTCATAGGTGTATAATTTGACATACAGTATTGCCAGAATGTGAAAAAAATACCTAGAAATATATTTTTAGTAATATAGTTTGTTATTGTTAGCAATTGTTATAACAATTTGATGGAGAGAATATTCATGGGCTTATATTTTATTCATATTTAGTATTTAGACTCACATTAAAACTATACGTTTAGCATTAATTAACTGAAGATAACTAATAAAAAAATATTTTTTTTAAATAATATTCAAAGTATTCAAAACATTTACGACAAAACCTAAACAAAAAAGATCGTAAAAACTTGATTGTTACAGAAACAAAATGAATATACGTTCAGCATACGAAGCAATTATTTCAGTTTAAATAGTCCCTAGCTTATTAAGAAATTTACCAAAAAAAAATTACCAAAGACCTATTTTTTTATTAAAAAGGCAGTCTTTACTAAATAGATATCAAATAAATTGTAAAAAACGCATAATTGATTTAAAAAACTATCAAACGACTTTACTTAATAATAAAGCAAATAATTTTGTTATTTTAACTACGTAAACTCATATACATAAAAGTTTAAAAATAAAACTTAAAAATGTCGTATTCAAACACAGAATAGATTATAGTCCATTCATTCGACATTCGAATTAATTATTTCAATCGAAATAGTCCCCGAGTTATTTGAAAATCTCACAATTTACAAAAATAGTTACCAATGCTCCATTTTTCAAACCAGCTAGACAACACACAATACTACCACGTATTGCACTTGAAGTCATTGGTACCAGATTAATTGAGTATTATGATTTTAAAACGATTTAAAAATGTGTCAATTTAAAATAATTTTTTTAATAATTATGACTTGTAAATATAAAATCTTGTAATTCGCAACTGTGATTGTAAAACAAATCGAATCTTTCACGCATTAACTGAAATTAAAGAAAAATCTTATGCTTGTCATATCTATGGTGATGTCATTAGAATCAACTTGTAATGTTGCCAAATTTATCAATATAATATTTTTTTAACGATAAATACCATGATATTTTTCGTAGTATATCTAACCAATTATATTTATTTATTAAAATTCATATAAATTTATATATTTTATATTATTTCCATATACAACAAAATTGATATTTGTATTTTTAATTAATTAATAAGAAATGAAGTACGTAACTTGCTTACTTTTAAAACCGGTTGCATATTTTTGTTGTCAGATATTTTATTTTGCCAGAAATAAAGGAGTACAAACAAAAATTTAAATTTGAAAAATACTATTTCGAATTTTTTATTTGTAATTACTACATTTATAAAAAGTATTCTGTTGAATATTTGTAAATTAAGTTTTCAAGAGTTTACAAAGTTAAAAAATAAAATTGTATAGGTAGATAAGTGTTTCAGAAAATAAAACTGACAACGTTATTTTCTTACCGATATGTTCGGTGTTCTGTAGTTGCTGCCGCCGAAGGAAGACGCAAATGAGATAGCATATTAAACAATTTATCTACTAGAGAGAGAGAGAGAGAGAGAGTTAAAATAGATTAAATAACGAACAGTAACCTCGTTCGTTTTTATAACCATCGCGGCGTTGTCATATGTTATAGTTTATCAGGAAAAAACAATAAAACATTTTTATTATAATTATTTTATTAGCTATTAACAGTCTTATAAATTATTTTTTAAAAGAATCTTCTATTTCGTGCAACGGTCTACCTTTAGTTTCGGGTAAAAATAAATACACAAAACTCGTACCTACAAAAGCCACAATACCGAAGGTAAAAAAAGTTCCGTGAGGTCCGTAATTTTGGAACATATCAGGTACGCATTTAACCACACTAAAAAACGCCAAAAAAGCCAGTACAGACGATATACCACTACCGATACTTCTATGTCGTAAAGGAAACAACTCCCCCATCATCGCCCAAGGTAATGGTACAAAACCTATAGATATAAATATTATATAACATATAAGACATAGTAAAGGTATATATCCAGAAGATAATCCAGGATGTGTTTTAACTAAATAAGTGTATAAACTGAGGGTAAATAAGGGAATTATAGTACCAAATCCGCTTATCAGAGCTAAGGATCGTCTTTTTAATGTTTTTAATAGAACACAAGCTATAGTCGACATAAAAAGCCTCATAATATCGATGATGAGAGTAGCTAAATACTCATTAACTTCATCCCCTATAGTATCCCTCATTATATTCACCGAATAAAATGTTATAGCGTTAATACCGGCCCATTGATTCGCTACAATATACACAGAAATTATCCCTAACGGTTTCCAAAATTCCGGTTCTAAAAAGTTGTCCAATTTCACGTTTTCTTCTTGGGATTGTTTGTTTTGACGTTGAAGCATTATTTGGATTTCTTTTTTTGCTTCTTCGTTATTGCCTCGACACCAATAGAACGATCGTTCTGCTTCTTTTATTTTTCCTTTGTCGGCTAACCAAGACGGGGATTCCGGAGTGAATAACATCGAGATTTGGCTTAAAAATGGTAGGATTGAGCATATTAGAGCCGTATTTTGCCACGACAGGAAGGTTCCTAACAGATGTGATAGAAATAAACCTGAAATAAAAGTTTTATAATTTGAAAAAAATAGAAAAAAAAAAGTTTTATAATTGAATATTTTTTTAAAACACTATTTAGTATGATTTATAACAATTAAAATCGATACTAAGTCATCTTTATTTAGAAAAAATGTTTATTTCCTATTTTATCTGTTGTTAAATAAAACTTGACAACGTGGCATTAACAATATATCATGTATCTGGTCATAAAATATTGAAATAGTTTTTTATTTTCATGAATAAATTGAATTAAAATTTGTTTATTATTTAGAAATGAATTCCACCATATTTTTTGTAATAAAAAAATCGAAAAATTAATATTTATTACGTCAAGTTAGGTTAAGTGTACATTAGGTTAGGTTAGGATTCTCATTATTCATGCTTCATGAATGAAAAAATTTTGAAAATTCTCAATAATTTATAAAAATTCTTTAAACTTCAGTTTTTTAAATTAGGTGTCATCGAAAAAGTGAACAAAGGGGAAAAATTGTTGAAAATCTCAATTTTTCGATTTTTTAATTAATTTTTATTCGATAAATTTATCAAGAAAACGTCAATTAATATATTTTATAACCATAAAAAGTAGAATTAGCACACAAAATTTTGTTAAAAATATTTATTTCCTATCATTACTTTTGTTAAATTCAACTTGGCATCACAGCATACCGTTAGTAATAGATTATCACCATTTTGATGATTTGTAATATGTTCACGTCATAATATATAGGCGCCATATTTGAAATAGTGATTTCTTAGTAAGCTATCAATTAAATAATTTTATATAGTTTATTGCCCCTCGAAAAATGATTATGAAAGTAATAAGAGAAGTTTGACTTGCAATTTATATCAAAATAATGAAGATGTTAGCTTTTCTAATAGTTTTGATGAAGATACAGTGGTGCCAAAAGTCCCTCTAAAATATACTAATTTGGGGGGAAAATGAGATATAAGTTTTTAAAATAAAAATTTCAATACTTTTTTAGTCAAAAATAAAAACCGTAAATTCTCTAATTTCAGTCAGAAAACCGTACTAAAAATTTTTTTTCAAAGAATGTATTTATTTCAAAAAAATACATACAAAAATCAAAAAATTACAAGAAATAATTAGTAAATATAAATAATTTGAATTGAATTTGAATTTGAATGAAAATTTTGAATTAGTTATTTTTTTAAATTGATAGAAAATTAATATTTACAATTTTTTTTTTCACTTTTTTGACCCACCTAAAACAAATATGCTCGAAAGCACTTTCTTGGTTGATATAACCTAAAATTTTTGTAAAAATTTGTAAAAATTGGTCCAATTATGATTACCAATTATTTTTCTATTGCAAAATTTTCTTTTTTGTATCTAATTTTACAAAAAAATATCAGAATTAAAAAAAATTTATAGTTTTTATAGACAAATCGGGAATTTATGATTTATGGATTTTTTATTGGCTAAAAAAGTGTTGAACTCTCGATTTACAAAACTCGAATCTCATTTTTTTTTCAAATACACCAGAAAAATAGAAAAAATCAACAAAAAAAAATATCAATTTTTCTATTTATTATAAATAAAAATAGGTTGGACCCAATTTCCAAACAACAACGTTCAAAATAATACTCGGAATGTATTTCAAAATTAAAATTAAATACGTTTTCCCTTCTTACTAATACTTTCCGTAAACTTAGAGTAAAAACATTCAAGCTGGCATTACTGTGATGCTAATAAATTTCTTCTTCTATAAAATGATAATTATTGTTCTCTATTGTGTTACGTCACACTTACCAGTACCAGTACAATATGGCGTCTATTCATAAAATAATTACTGCTGATCAAAAAACTGATATTTACGTCGAAATATAAGTTAAATAAATATAAAAAACTTAATCAAATATTCTTTATGTTGTAAATGATAAATTTGATGTTTCTATATTCAATATATTATCATATTTTAGTGGTGTCACCTACCGGGAAGTGGAACAATTAATAATTTATTGTAATAAAATGCTTAGCAAACAATATTTTTATATATGTATAAATATATAGAAAAACGAACCTAAAGAAACGGAGAACGATATACCAGCTAATAAAAACCCCCTGTTGGCAGGATCAGATGTTTCTCCAATATAAACCCCTGTGACTGATGCGAGCATTCCGGTTACGAATCCTGATATGAACCTGCCTGTAAGGATCATTTTCGTATCTGTCGCTAAATAAATCAGGATCCAACTGAGGAAAGTTGGTAAACAAGCTAGAGTATGTGTCCTTTTTCTGCCTAATTTTGCTGAAAAAAACCCGCCGAAAGCGGAGCCCAATGCCATCGGGAGAGCCGCCATTGACGCTTAAAAAAATTAAAAAATTCTCATCAATTTTTTTTAACACAAAATCTTCGTCTGAAGTATGAAAATATGTAGTTCATGAATAATTCTCTATTACTATAAAATAAGATTGTTAAAGGTTTTATTTGGTCAAAACATATCAACTTTTTTCATATTTTTTGCGTATTTGAAGTTTGAAAACTAAAATTACAAGCCAATCAGTGTTCCCAACTCTCAAAAATTTATCTCCCTAAAGCGCTAATAAAAAAAAACCTAAAATCCCATCCAGCAATTACTAGAGATTTCCCTTAAATAATTTCATTCAGTAACATTATTTTTTTAAATTCTAAAAGTGTATTTTTTCCCAAATAACCATTATCAATAGTTTTTTTTAATAATAAAAAATTTAATTCTTGTAGATTCACTCCCGTGAATACAGTGGAATTTCTTCCTCTATCTAGTCCGGACCTGTTTCCACGTCATTGTATATTTTTGTTAGAACTTTTTTATCTTTAACTTTAGGTGTTTTAACGAATGGATTACTGATAAACGTATAAATTGAACAAGAAAATAACTAATAACAATCAACGTATTTGTAGTAAACATAAATGCAGTTTTTAACCACAAATTCTTACGAGTATGTGTTAGACAACATCGCATTTCTATCAATTCTGCACTGCTAGTAACAAGCAATCGCACTAGATGGCACTAATGCGGTGTATATATATATATATATATATATATATATATATATATATATATATATATATATATATATATATATATAAACGAATAAGATTCGGTAGATAAAATTATCCCAGGGCCTATACTATTTAATTTTTAATTTGCCTGATTTGAAATAAAAAAAAATTAATAAATATCTAAATCTTAGTACGAAATATCCCAATTTCAAGAGTTTTACATTCTTAAGAGTCTGAAGTTTTCTAATTTGTATTTCAAGAAAGAATATTCTCTTATAAATTAATTTCTCTACTTAGCAAATACCTCTAAAAACATGTCATTCCATAATTTTTCCCCCCAAATTAAAGTTGGGAACCCTGAAGTCAATAAAGAACAAAAAATTATAATTTGTCTCCGAAAATGTTTTTTTGAATAATATATTTTTTTGAGAAAGTACATGAAAAAACGACCATTTTGAAAAAAAAACAATTGAAAATCATACTTTGAACAATTTTCACGAAATTAAACATTTTTTGAGTTGGTTATGTTGGATTAGGATTTCCTTTCTTCATATTTAATGCGCCAAAGGTTTTTCAAAATTTCTGATAATTCGTGAAACTTGTTTTAATTACTATATTCAATTGTTTTTTATTCCAAATTGTTATTTTTGTGTAAGCTTCGAAGCAAGAAAATAGAATATAAAAATTTTAAGAACAGTTTTCGGAGACAAATGGAGGAATTTATGGTTTTTGGATATTTTTATTGACCAAAATAGTATTGAAAAAAAATATTGAAGAATATATGTCTACAGTTTCCTGTAATACAATCAAACATCCATTTTCTAGCTTTGCAGATGAAAGTAGAGATGGCGTTAAAACAAAATCATCGATATACTAAATTAATGACGAATTATGTTTAAGAAAGGAAAAAAATTCCTTAAGTTTAAGAAAATGATTATGTAAAACGTTTATACTCAAATTATTTTGTTTGTTGAGGGTAAACAACGTTTCATCAACTATTTTCTCACTTTATTAAATTTGTACTTACGTAAAATTCTTAAATCCAAATAAAGAGTTACTTAAAATTAAAAAAAAAATTAAAGGTCAATGTTTTCTCTCAACATATGACAAGTGTAGTCGCTATAATGTAATATCGGTGGTTTAAAATTTCGTACTGTTTAATAATAAATGTGAAAGCAAAACAAATCTTGCATTAAAACAAATTATTAATGGTAATGTACTTGATCACGATTCAGACGAAGCGGATAATTATAAACAATTAAAACGTGATTGAACAGCCATAGGCGTCCGCTAATAGTTAAAAAAAGTGCATTTAGCTGCAGTTTTTAGGTCAGTTTCCAATATTTACTCCAAATGATTTATATCGTGTTTAATATTTTGTTGGTAACAAAACTATAGTCCTTTCATTTTTTATTTAAAACACTGTTTTAATAATTAATTATGGTGTTGAGGAATTATTATTAATTAATGATTAAAAGGTGATTGAAGAGGCATAGGCGTACGCTAATAGTTAATAAAAACTGATTTGGAGGTTAGTTGTCAATATCGTTCATAATATTTTGTTGGTAACACAATTATAGTCCATCAATTTTTTATTCAAAGCACTCTATTTTAATAATTATTTATGGTGTTAACATGTTTAAATGATTATGTAAAGCATATTCATCAGGAAGTTTTTTACGCTTACCAATCCATGATGCTTCTTCTTTATCAATAGATATAGTGCCGTTGTTTAATGTTTGTAGTTGGGGTAGTAGAATAGCTGAATATCCAAATGTCATACCGGAACATATCGTTAACAACAATGGCCCCAAAGCAACTAAAGTCTGTAATTTTCGAGATATACATAAAAGGTTGAAAGCGTATTAAATAATTTTATATAATATTTCACATCAATTATTTTATATTGAGAACCCTCGAAACTAGAGGAGCTGACAACAGTGCATTTTTAAATACCATTATCCTTAGTAGTCTGCAATTTAATAATTATAATTAATATGATATACGAGTACCTGTTTTAACAAAAGTGTACGATTCAATCCAAAATTAACATTTCCATCTTGACTTTCGATTTTATTGTCTTTTGAACGTAGTTCTGATGGAAAAAAACTGAGTCGTAACCTGGAAATCAAATTCAAATTCTAATTCAATTAACAAAAAATCGTGATAATTTGATTTATAGTGCGTTTCATGAAGTAACGTAACTAAATTTAGATTTTTGTAACGAGGAGTGTTCGAAAAGTATCGGACATGACAGCAAATGACAGCATTTGCGCTTGAAAGGTTTTTATCATAATTTCAACCATTTTGGATGCTTAATTTGTATTTGATAATCGTATATGATAAGAAATATTGGAAAAAGTTAATCAAAATTATACAATTATTATATAGACAATAACCTCAATTGTATCATAGATTAATTCAAACTGATTCGTATTTATATTAAAGACGGTAATTTCGTGTTACCTCGTATATAATTTACTGTGATATAATTTCCGATTTAAATAAATATTTCTCAATGTTACCTGACAATTTCTCTATGATTGAATATATAACAAAAGATATTATACAGTTTTTACCTCCGTTAACTAATTGATACAAACATCGTCAAATTAATGGTGAAAGTTTCACATTATTATTCATTATTATCATTACATACCGTATTCTTATGTATTAAATATGTCAACGAATCGCGTTTATTTTGCGAGAAATTTTGTAGAAAGTGCTCGCAATTTTTCGTAATATAGGTTATAACTTATTAAACAACCAACGCCATCTATTGTAATTAATCCGGGGTCTAGTACGTGTATTGACGATTCTATTTGTAGGGACATTTTGTTTTGGTAGTGCATAAAATCACTTTTAGCACAAATGTCATACCATGTTTTTTGTATAACTGCTCTATGGATTACGAATGCTTTATTATTTCAATACTCTCTCAATACATTGGACGAAATATTGACGGAGATACGTAATAAAAAATATATATTTTGACCGTCTGAAACCGAATTCGAGTTAACGCTGTCTCGAAAATGGGGGAGAGCGGAGATATTGACACATACACCAAAAATCGCTGATTTTGCATTTATTTCACTATTTTTCGAGAAAACTATGCGTCCCAGCGGAGAACTTAACTCGGACGAGTTGTAGATAATTAAATTTCCTCTAACTTTGCGACTGAACATTTTGTCGTACGTTGCATAGTTAAGCCGCTAGAGGGTGCACTGAAGATTTCAAAACTTATTTCTTGCATTTTCTGGAAAACTATGCTCATTCGGGGGAAATAGTGAATGGCAAAGTTGTAGTATATAAAATTCCCGACAACTTTTATTCGAAACTTTTTTCTGATTAGCGGGTATTTTCGTCGCTAGGGGGCGCGAAACATTTTCAAAAATGAGTTTTTACGATTTTCCGGGTAAACTATGCGTCCCAGCGGAAAACTTAACGGATATGAGTTATAGATAATTGAATTTCCTCCAACTTTGTCATTGAAAATTTTGTCGTACGTTCCATAGTTAAGCCGCTAGAAGGCGCGCAGAAAATTTCATAACTCATTTCTTGAACTTTCTAGAGAACTATGCTTTTTTGAGGAAAATAGTAAATGGCAAAGTTGTAGCATATAAAATTCCCGACAACTTTTATCTGAAATTTTGTTCTGATTAACGCATATTTTCGCCGCTAGGGGGCGCGAAAATTTTCCAAAAATCAGTTTTTTCAATTTTTCGTAAAAACTATGCGTCCTAGTGCAAAAAGTTGATTAGCAACCTTATAGATCATAAGATTTCGCACAACTTTTGTCTGAAACATTTTTTCCAGTTCTGCTTAGTTTTCCCGCTCGTCGGCTTGGAAAAATCATGTAATTGGGTATTTGCATTTCTTCTGACCCCTTGGCGAATAAGTTACGATTTTTCAGAAAAAATTGATTAAAAAGTTGTACAATACAGAATTCCTGACAACTTTTGTCCGAAACGTTTTTCACTGGGACGCATAGTTTTCTTGCAAAATAAGAAAATAAGTGCAAAAGCAGCGATTTTTAGTAAATGTGTCAATATCCCCGCTCCCCCCTAATTTTCGAAAATGCGGTAACTCTCAGTCGGCCAAAATACATCGGAATTGATTGGTCTCGTTGCCGTAGGGAAAATTTCTCTGGAAAATGTCTAATCAACTTCATTTTGGGCACATATCATGGCGTCACCGGTAACGTACATGATTCAGTTTTCTGTAACCTCTGCCTAACATTGAATACACTCAAATATTTTTATTTCACTCACAATTAAGACTACGTCCATGTACAGTCATCTTAAAGTATCGAAGTCGAATTTATTATTAGTCAACAATCAATATAGATGCAAGAAAGTGAAATTTCAAGGTGACAATTTTCACGGTGTTAGCTAATTCGCTATTGTATAAATTTCTGAAGGATTAATTCGCAATGTTCATTTGAGTGAGCAAATTTTGCCTATTTCTCTTCAAAATATACCATGAATAATTTGGAAATATGCTTGGGATCATTCTCCTAAACGGAATTTTGTTCTAAACTTTTTTCATAGTTCCATCAATTTTTATTAAATAGCCATGGTTAGAAAAACAACCGCAGATCACAATTAAACCATCACTTTGCTCAATTATTGGGACAACACAGTCCAGCGTAATCTTTTCTTGGACTAAAATTCTTCGTTTTTCGAACTTGTAACCCGTAACTCGTAACCGAATTTTTCAAACTTGGATTCATCGATCCAAACACCTTTTTTGAAATCTTCTTCAGCCCAACTTCGATGGACAAGGGTCAATCGCATCTGTTTTTTCCTGTTTTGTTGCATTAGCGGCCACCATGCAACCCCTCATCTCTCAGTTCCCGTTCTACTGTAGTCAACAATGAAGGTTTAACCCGGATTTTGTTAACTTCAACGTGAATTTCCGCTATAAGTATTCAAATTGATTCCCATCTTGATCAACGCATTTACGGCAACATTACGAGAAGCTATCCGCGAAAAGTTTCAAATTCTTCTTCAATTGTAGTTCGGAGGTTTGGTTCGTGGTCCTCCTGCAAAAACGCGATCCTTGAGAAGGACCCACAGAAAGAAATCACAAGGTGAAATGACGGATGCTCGCCATTGATAAATCGTTGTCCATTTATCCACGTAAATCTTCGAGAATTTCCAAATAACTTTGGCCCGTCGCGTCATCCTAGTACGAGACCTGTCCACATACTCATAATTTGATTAGGTTTAATTTTTCTTCAGCTTGAAAGTTGCTGTTGATCGAATCTATGTAATCTCAGGTAATAATAAGTCGAAGGTACGTGTTTTTAGATGTTGAATAATCCTTGAACCGATGGTAGACAAAAGCAAAGCAATCAAAATTTGATTAGGACTCTACTTCCTTGCTTTAAAGCAGCGTTTGTTGGTGTTCGAAAACAATCTATGGTTTTATCGTTTAATTGTTTTTATTCATATTATTTAATCACCAAATAATTGGTTATTTATTATTCAGCTGTTTCAACTTCTATAATTTTGTTATTTTGTTCTAAAGATGAATTTAATTGATGCTTAACTAACTATCAATTAATATTTTATAGAAGATATTGTTAAATAATTATTTACTAGTAAATATAAAACTTTCTATTGATTGTTATTATAACACAATTCTCACCAAATACCCGCCAAAGACGAGTTAATTTTTTATTTTGCAAACAAGCAAGCGATTCGACTCTCCTAGCAGATTTAACATCGATATCCAGATCCAAGGTCATCTTCATCATGTTCTCCATAGTTTCTTTAAAGATTTTCTCATCTTTTCTAGTCTAGTATCTCCATCTACTCTATCTACCTCTATCTCCATCAAATATCTTGCTCGGTTTTCTTCTGGATCATTCCATTTTATTTCCTTGCTCCTTCTTAATATCCACAACCAAAACTTGTACCTGTGGCCTCCAACAACTGATGGGACCCAACCGACGAAAGTCTCGTTCCAGTATGGATCTCGTGCGAAGAGTTTGTTTCGTTTCAGTCTCGATTTTACTGAATTAAAGAAAAAAGTCTTGTTTCATTATGGATCTCGTTTAAATGTAGGGAGAAAATCTCGTTTCAGTCTGGATTTCGTTCAAATGAAGGGAGAAAATCTCGTTTCAGTCTCGATTTCGTTCAAATGAAGGGAGAAAATCTCGTTTCAGTCTCGATTTCGTTGAAATGAAGAGAGAAAATCTCGTTTCAGTCTCGATTTCGTTCAAATGAAGGAAGAAAATCTCGTTTCAGTCTCGATTTTGTTGAATTGAAGAAAAAAGTCTCGTTGGAGTATGTCTTATTTATTTTGAGGAAAAAACTGCCTTCTACTGCTGCGAACTAGATCCAAGCAGCTGTGTTGCTTTGGAAAAATTTAAATCTTGCTTGTAACTTGTACTTGTGGCCTCCAACAACTGACTGTACACAATCGACGACTTTTGAAATAAAGAATAAAGTCTCGTTTCAGTATGGATCCCGTGCGGGGAAAATGTTTCGTTTCAGTATGGATCTCGTTCAAATGAAGGGAGAAAATCTCATTCCAGTCTCGATCTCGTTCAAATTAAGAGAGAAAATCTCATTCCAGTCTCGATCTCGTTCAAATGAAGGGAGAAAATCTTGTTCAGTCTCGATCTCGTTCAAATGAAGGGAGAAAATCTCATTCCAGTCTCGATCTCGTTCAAATTAAGGACAAAATCTCATTCCAGTCTCGATCTCGTTCAAATGAAGGGAGAAAATCTTGTTCAGTCTCGATCTCGTTCAAATGAAGGGAGAAAATCTCGTTTCAATCTCGATCTCGTTCAAATGAAGAGCGAAAATCTCGTTTCAATCTCGATCTCGTTCAAATGAAGGGAGAAAATCTCGTTTCAATCTCGATCTCGTTCAAATGAAGGGAGAAAATCTCGTTCCAGTCACGATCTCTTTCAAATGAAGAGCGAAAATCTCGTTTCAATCTCGATCTCGTTCAAATGAAGAGCGAAAATCTCGTTTCAATCTCGATTTCGTTGAAATGAAGGGAGAAAATCTCGTTTCATTCACGATTTTGCTGAATTAAAGAAAAGTCTCGATGGAGTATGTGTTATTTAGTTTGAGAAAAATACTGCCTCCCTAAGATAGAGTCTCCTACCGGGGAAATTAGGGTTACAAGTTATAAAAAAAAATTTGACATTTCGATCTGTCGCGACTTTTTTTTTAAATGTGAAGTTATATTTTGATAAAAACCGCAAAAGTTTGAAATTTATACCTGTTTTTTTAAAAAAAAGGTCTAAGAATTTAACATGAAGAGAATTTTCTAATACGATCACTAGTTTTTGAGATATAGTACTTATAATTTTGAAATTGGAATTATTTTCTAAATTATACTTTATTAATTTCTAATAGATGATTACGTATATCCATGTAGGGTATTTCAAAGAATAAATAATTTTATACTACTATCTAAAGGACAGGAGCGGATCTTGCCTAATTGTTAACGATTCGTTTCTTTTACAGGGACAATCTGTACAAACTAAAGATAGAAAATGGCTTTGAACAATACAAAAAAATAAATCAAATTTAGGTTTTAAAAAAAATGACACTATTAATTGGGGAAAATTTACTGAAAATATTTAGTGATGTTTACTAATAAACCCTTTATAATTAATTCAAAACTTACTCTTTCATTTTTTTTTTGTCAGCGTCTATGTTTGAATACTTTCATTCCCATAGCACTTGCATTCACTCGTCACGATGTTCACCATGAATGAAACTGAAAATCAAGGTAAGTTTCTCCTTCCGATCAGTACCACCCAGGTACTCCTACAAGTAACCGTTATTATACGAGGTGCACGAGACGAGAAAACGTGAGAATCGTACATTAATTTTGAAAAGGGGAAGTCTCGGTTATTATTTAATAATATTTTTAACGCTAATAACATAATTTGATCGTTTTTAATTGATCCGAAGCCCAATAATGAAAGTCAGAACTTAGGGCTATTTTGTTAACGTGAAATATACGAAATTTTTGTTTTATTCTTATGAAATTAATGTAAAAAAAGGACTCAAACATTTTCCGCCAAATCGGTCGATAATTTTTTGAGTTACAACACGAGAAGTTTTCAAAAATATAGTTTCGATATAAGTATTCAGAATGTAGATCAATTTTTTTATATAAGGATGCTTTTTATTAAAACTGACTCATAAATATGATTTAGAAACTTATTTTGAGAAATAATTATTTTAGTAACGAGAGGAATCGACAGATTTAGTTACGAGACGAGACGATCCGGCTCGTCTCGGATGTAGCTTCTGCTACAGTTATAAATGACAATGGAAAATTTACATGTTTGCATACAGGATAAAATATAACTATAGGGTGTTGAAGTTGAAACTATTGATTTGTTATTTTTATAATATCTCATCTTGTTTTATCGAATTTGGTATATAATTACGCTGCGGGATGATTTGGGGATTTTGTTTTAAATTATTTTAGTTTTAACGCCTTTAATCGAGTTGAAACGAAAAAAATTTGTTACGAGATGAGATCAAAACTGAAACGAGACCTTCTTCTCTCATTTTATGGAGATCGAGACTAAAATGAGACTATTTTTTCTCATTTTAACGAGATCGAGACATTTACCTCTAATTTAACAAAATCGAGACCGAAACGCAACTTTGTGCGCAAATTTAACGAAATCGAGAATGAAACGAAACCTTCTTCTCTCATTTTACCGAGAACGAGACTAAAACGAGACTATTTTTTCTCATTTTAACGAGATCGAGACATTTATCTCTATTTTAACAAAATCGAGACCGAAACGCAACTTTGTGCGTAATTTTAACGAAATCGAAATTGAAACGAAACATTCTTTGTACATTATAACGAGATCTCAACTAAAACGAGACTTGTTTCTCTATTTTGATCCATATCAACCGTGAAATGAGATTTTCTCTATATATTTTATCGAGTTCGAGATTATTTTTTCTCATTTTAACGAGATCGAGACATTTATCTCTATTTTAATAAAATCGAGACTAAAACGCAATTTTGTGCGCAAATTTAACGAAATCGAGAATGAAACGAAACCTTCTTCTCTCATTTTATCGAGAACGAGACTAAAACGAGACTATTTTTTCTCATTTTAACGAGATCGAGACATTTATCTCTATTTTAACAAAATCGAGACCGAAACGCAACTTTGTGCGTAATTTTAACGAAATCGAAATTGAAACGAAACATTCTTTGTACATTTTAACGAGATCTCAATTAAAACGAGACTTGTTTCTTTATTTTGATCCATATCAACCGTGAAATGAGATTTTCTCTATATATTTTATCGAGTTCGAGATTATTTTTTCTCATTTTAACGAGATCGAGACATTTATCTCTATTTTAACAAAATCGAGACCGAAACACAACTTTGTGCGCAAATTTAACGAAATCGAGAATGAAACGAAACCTTCTTCTCTCATTTTATCGAGAACGAGACTAAAACGAGACTATTTTTTCTCATTTTAACGAGATCGAGACATTTATCTCTATTTTAACAAAATCGAGACCGAAACGCAACTTTGTGCGCAAATTTAACGAAATCGAGAATGAAACGAAACCTTCTTCTCTCATTTTATCGAGAACGAGACGAAAACGAGACTATTTTTTCTCATTTTAACGAGATCGAGACATTTATCTCTATTTTAACAAAATCGAGACCGAAACGCAACTTTGTGCGTAATTTTAACGAAATCGAAATTGAAACGAAACCTTCTTCTCTCATTTTATCGAGAACGAGACTAAAACGAGACTATTTTTTCTCATTTTAACGAGATCGAGACATTTATCTCTATTTTAACAAAATCGAGACCGAAACGCAACTTTGTGCGTAATTTTAACGAAATCGAAATTGAAACGAAACATTCTTTGTACATTTTAACGAGATCTCAATTAAAACGAGACTTGTTTCTTTATTTTGATCCATATCAACCGTGAAATGAGATTTTCTCTATATATTTTATCGAGTTCGAGATTATTTTTTCTCATTTTAACGAGATCGAGACATTTATCTCTATTTTAACAAAATCGAGACCGAAACACAACTTTGTGCGCAAATTTAACGAAATCGAGAATGAAACGAAACCTTCTTCTCTCATTTTATCGAGAACGAGACTAAAACGAGACTATTTTTTCTCATTTTAACGAGATCGAGACATTTACCTCTAATTTAACAAAATCGAGACCGAAACGCAACTTTGTGCGCAAATTTAACGAAATCGAGAATGAAACGAAACCTTCTTCTCTCATTTTACCGAGAACGAGACTAAAACGAGACTATTTTTTCTCATTTTAACGAGATCGAGACATTTATCTCTATTTTAACAAAATCGAGACCAAAACGCAACTTTGTGCGTAATTTTAACGAAATCGAAATTGAAACGAAACATTCTTTGTACATTATAACGAGATCTCAACTAAAACGAGACTTGTTTCTTTATTTTGATCCATATCAACCGTGAAATGAGATTTTCTCTATATATTTTATCGAGTTCGAGATTATTTTTTCTCATTTTAACGAGATCGAGACATTTATCTCTATTTTAATAAAATCGAGACTAAAACGCAATTTTGTGCGCAAATTTAACGAAATCGAGAATGAAACGAGACATTCTTTGTACATTATAACGAGATCTCAACTAAAACGAGACCTTATTTTGATCCATAACTACCCTGAAACGAGATTTTCTTCATTTATTTGATCGAGATTTTATCCCGCCATTTCAACGAAAATAAAACTGAAGCGAGACGACATTAATTTTTCCTTCTAACGAGATCTATACCGTAACGAATCTCTTCTTAATAAGAAGCGTCCAAATGAAATTAGAAGAAAAATTAGTTTCACACACAATCACAATCATTTATCACAACTTAACACGTTATAAGCGATTTTTATATTCCATAACGTGTGTGGATCGCTTTAGGGAATTTTTGTTGGTGTTAAAAGAATAAAAAAAATATTAAAAACAGCTTTTAAATACTCATTTTAGGTTACTGTCCAAAAAATAACCTCAGAAATATATTAATATTTATTCTCTATTTAAAATTCGTTTCTTTTTGCAGGTATTGTTCATTTTTAAAAACATGTTATTCTCGAAATCGTTTTCTCATTTCAACGTACGATATCTTTAAATAAAAATTTCTCCAAATAGATTGAGTAACTTTGAGAATATGTAATCGAAATGTATAATTGGGTCGAAGGAGCATGACTGTGTGTCATAAGGTGACTAGAATTTTAAGCGGCACTTACGAAATTTGGATTTCTACGTTTCGAAGAAATAATCCAACTGTGTAAACTACAAATAATTTATACATAATATCGTTAAAGTAATTTTCATTTTATTATTAGATACGAACCAAAATCCCATACAGACATCCACGAGCTATGTATAAAAATAAAGAAAGTTTACTAGAGATGGGAGTCTCTCGTAGCATCGTTAGAAATAACAGTTCTTCAAAACAAATTCTTAATGTCTCAATATGGATGACTGAATATTATATAATATGATCAGAAATAAATTACAAAAATTGGAATAGAAAAAAATTGTTTTCGTTAGTATTTCGATGGTTAGATGGCGTTATTTTCATTTTATTATTACGAATCGAAATCTCATACAGACATCCACGAACAACGTGTGAAAATAAAGTGTAATAGAGATGGGAGTTTCTCGTAACATCTTTACAAATAACAGTTCTCGAGAAATTAGTTACCCGAGAATATACCGGATGTCCTAATATGAATAAAATACTGTTATAACCGGAAAAAAAAGAATTTTTACAAAAATGGAGTCACAAAAAATTATTTCTGTTCGTATTTTTATGGTTTTGGTGTCTAATTGAATTAAAACAAAAAAATTATTTCAAAAAAATTCTGCTTCAATTTTATATTAGAATTTATAGTCGATTCATTCAAATGAATTGCGGGGATAAGAAGGAACTTCGAATTGGTATATCGGGTTATAAATAAAACGAAATACATATCATCAAATAATCGTTTATTAATTGTTAAAAAAAATTCTACATTCAAATTGAATTCGAATTTCGTCGATTTTGATATAGAGAAAATTAAATTTCCATCCAATTCTCTCGGAAAAATTTAAATTCTAAGTTGTAAGTTTTTCTTCCACCGGCTTCAGTCCCTCGAAAAATTTCGAAAAATCGAAAATAGAATTAAAGTGTAATTACTACTAACCCCCGTATATATTTGTACCCATAAAAGACTAAAATTTATTTATACAAACAAATAAACAGTCAGAACTGATCAAACCGCGAATAACATTTTTGAAAGTGCGCATGCGATTAGTTCCTGAACCGATTCGGAATCGGATCCGCGATCAAGGCAATTGACTACACGATATTTAATAGACGCACGTAAATGAGCTCGGAAATATACACTGGCGTACACAATTTTTGTAACAATATTTTTTAGTAAAAATTTTCAAAATAAATTTCAAAAAAACCTTTTACTCTAAAATCCATATTTTTGACGGTATTCAGTAAAATTTTAAAACTTTATACCGCTCCGTTTCGTTGGTAGAAAAGTGACACAAGTCAATAAAAGGAGAATTCTAGCCGTTATTAGAGTTGTGACACTTTTTCATAAAACTAATCTTTACTCAACTTATTAATGTCGGTTTCAATTTATATATGATAATTTTGACTTGTGTCACTTTTCTACCAACGCAACGGAGCGATATAAAGTTATAAAAAATTTACTGAATATCGTCAAAAATATCGATTTTATAGGAAAGAAGTTTCTAAGAGAATTTTTTTTTAATATTACGAGGTAATATTAAAAAAGGGAGGAAATATTTTATCGTATTCCGAAAAAATCGCAATTTGATTTATTATGAAAAAAATGTACAGTGCGGAAAGGAATTTTTATCGATATAACGAAATTAATTTATAAAATTTTTATATACGAGGTGAATTTAAAATTATGTATCCTTCCGTTGGTAGAAAAGTAACACAAGTCAAAATTAGTACATGTTCAATACAGCAGTTTAAAAATTCTGATCATTCACTAATTTTGACTTATGTCACTTTTCTACTAACGGACCTATACATAATTTTAAATTCTCCTCGTATATGAAAAATTTTCTGAATAAATTTCGTTATATCGATAAAAATTCCTTCCAACCCTGTACATTTCGTTAATATAAAAAATCAAATTTCTCCTCTTTATTCGCGGTGAAATTAAACAATTACTCATCCACCACCCCTCGTATACGATAAAATATTTCCTCCGCTTTCCTTACCTCGGAAAATTGAAAAAAAATTAGTTCTAAACATTTTTTACAAAAAAATCGATATTTCAGAATATATTTAGTAAAATTTATGTAAATAATTGAATAATTTTGGATTTACCTCGTATATAGAAATTTTCAAAATTAATTTCGTTACGTCGATAAAAATTCCTTTCAACCCTGTACATTTCAATAATATAAAAAATCAAATTCCGCCTCTTTAAACGCGATGGAATTAAACAATTACTCATCCACCACCCCTCGTATACGATAAAATATTTCCCGCGCTTTCTTAACCCCACAAAATTAAACAAAAAGTATTCGGATATTTTGTTTACCTCGGAAAATAAAAAAAAAGATTTTTTTTCTGTAAAACTTCCACTAAAAAATATTTTTTTTGGCCTCAACTTTTGAAAGCATCCTCGATTTCGTGTAGGGGTTTTCCCTTAGTTTCCGGTAAAAATAGATAAACGAAAATCGTACTAACGAACGCGACCAAACCGAAAATAAGAAAACCACCGCTCGGTCCGTAATTTCCAAATATAATAGGGGTAGTTTGTACTACTGAATAAAACATCGAAAAAGCCACGAAAGACGAAACCCCACAACCGAGTCCTTTCAATTTAACCGGAAACAATTCCCCGTTCATAGAACTAGGTAACGGCACCAACCCTATACTAACAAACACGATATAAGATATCAAAAACAACATAGTGAAGTAACCAATTTGATTCGAGGGATATATTTTCACGAAAAACGTCACCCCGCTTAAAAAAAATAAAGATACAAAAGTACCTATACCGCTTATTAACGCCAAATGTCGTCGTTTGAAATTTTTTATGAGAAAACATGCCGCAGTCGCCATCACGACACGGATCAAATCGACTAACAACGTTGCCAGATACTCATCGACGTTTCCCACTGTATCCTTCATTATGGCGACCGAATAAAAAGCTATGGCGTTTATTCCACACCATTGTTTAGTCGTCACGTAAACTGTCAGTATTATTAATGGTTTTAAAAATTCCGGTACGAAAATTTCGTTGAATTTTTCCTTGTAATTTCGATTTTTATCTTTCGGGGATTGGTTACGACGTTGTAGTATCGAATCTAATTCTTTATTAGATTCTTCTGAACGTCCTCGACACCAAAAGAATGACGTTTTGGCTTCTGCGATTCTTCCTTCGTTTGCTAACCATATAGGTGATTCTGGTACGAAATGAATGATTATTTGACTGATCAATGGGAGTATGGAACATATCAGGGCCGTATTCTTCCACGTTAGGAACGTTCCTATTAAATGGACCATGAACAAACCTAAATATTAAAATTTAATTAGTACCCTGTATATTTCGTATCGTTAAATAAATATTTTGAGGGGAAAATAAAAGGGGAAAATTAACATTGATTATATTTGAGGAAATTTTCTAACGGAAAATTGTGAATATTAGATTTTTTACATACAGGGTATGATCAAAATATTCTCCTGTGTAATTTCTATAAATATAAAACTAACAGAATCAAATGTGGATATTTATTTAGGGACATATTTTTTTATCGATGGATACCCAGAAGTAATTTTTCCCCTATAATTTTTTTTTTCGAGAAACTGATTTTATTTCGAAAACTCTCGTATCAAAAAACGACTTTATGCAAAAAGTTTTATACCAAAGGGACCCTTTGAAATTGGATATTTAGTTTCGAAACCTCAGATTTTATTTTTTATAACTCGCTTTGTATAATCTCGAAAACGTTGGTGTATTTTTTCTATGGTAATATTAATGTTTTCTTTGGATTTTTCCATATTACAACGTTGCCATTCCACAATTGTAGATATCATGAATTAATATTAGTTGTCAAAAACATTCTCACTTCAACTTTCACCCTGTATAATTTCCACAAATACAATACTGGGAGAATAATATATGAAAAAATTAGTTAGAGACACATTTTTTTCAACGATTGATGTCAAAAAATAATCGATATCTCGTATAGTCACAGAAATATTTCATTTTTTATACAAGTATGACGAAAATTTTTCAAAAATTTCGCGGTTTTTGGCAAAAATTTTACTAAAGTATGTGGAAAACTATGTGATATTATGTATTTTCTTCCAGAAATTCCGGAAATCGCCACAATTTTTTAAATTAACGCTTTGTTTTCCAGTAAAATCCAATTTAAATGAATTTTCTTCACCTACAACCATTTTTTTTCGAGAAACTTTTGAACTATTCTTATGAAAATACGAAATTTTGCGAAATTCCATAAAAATCAAAGATACTAGTTTTGTTTTAATTTTCATACCAAAACGACCCTTGATATCGGAAATTTCATTTCCAAACTTCAACTTTGATGTTTCATAATTCGCTTTGTATAATATCGAAAAACATTCCGTATTTTTTCTGTGATAGTATCAACGTTCCTCTTTGAATTTTTTCATATTACAACGTTGCCATTCCACAACTTTAGATACTATCAATTTCCAAAATTCTACTTTTCAAAATCATTTTTACTTTAACTTTCACCCTGTATAATTTTCACAAATACGACACTGTCAGAATAAAATTTGAAAATTTACTTAGAGGCACACTTCTTTTATCAATTAATGCCCAAATATAATCGATATCTCGTATTGTCACAGAAATATTTCATTTTTTATACGAGTATGATGAAAATTTTTCAAAAATTTCCCGGTTTTTGAAAAAAGTAGTAAATATGATTTTATACTGAAAATACGTGGAAAATTAAGTGATATGAATTTTTTTCAAAAAATTTCAAAAATCACCTCAATTTTCAAATCAAACTTAAAATTTTCCTGGAAATCAGAGTTTCATGAATTTCGCTCAATTTTTCATCAATATTTTTTTTTCAAAAAACTGACCTACTTAAGCAAAAGTTTTTTTCCAAATTTTCATACCAAAGGAAATTTTGTTTCAAAAACTATAACCAATGAATTTATTTTTTTTCCAATTTTTACCAAAAATTCATATAGAAATTATTTCGTAGAAAAAAAATATAAATCAAATAATTTCCACAAAAAACAACGATTACGCATAATCTAACGATTCATTTCAATCAAAATTCGTTTTAAATATCCCCCTATCGCCCCTACAAACCACCTGTATCCAGACGACGCTGTACCGAACAAATCTAGTGACCTTACCACGTGGAACTATCGAGTCCACAAATTTCTCACAACATAAAACTGGTTTCACAAAAAAATAATAAAAAAAATGAAATTTTCAAATATGTCAAATATAACAATTAATTATTCACATAATTCGATATATGTACGTACCAAATGCAACAGAGAACGATATACCGGCTAATAAAAACCCCCTGTATTTGGGATCAGAGGTTTCTCCTATGTAAACCCCGGTAGCAGTAGCCAGTATACCATTAAACAAACCGGTTACGAATCTTCCCAAAAATATAATCGTCACATGGTTTGCCATGTATATGAAAAACCAACCTAAGAATATCGGTATGCAAGAAACCGAGTGGGTAACTTTTCTTCCGAGTTTGTTTAAAAGGATTCCACCTATAACGCAGCCTAGTGCCATCGGGAGAGCAGCCAACGAAGCTGAAAAACAAATTTTGCGAAAAAAAACCAGATAGACACTGATATGAAGTTGGTTAAAGTAGTTGATATTTCGAATTAAATATATATGAAAGTTGAGAATTATTACAAACAAATCAAAAATATATTACAATTATTTAATTTATAACCTTCATTTTGTTTATATTTACAGATATTAATATTTAAATTGATTAAAACATTACTAGGTGGCGCTAATTTATTCAACAAATATTATTAAGTGAATTACAGACAACTATACATACACGTTGAATATACGTACGCGTAATATTAGTTGCCTACATCCCTTGTATTGAGTTATTTTATGAAATATTTATACTGGCAACATTGTATGTGTAAGGTGAATGACAGTTATATTCCCACTAAATCTACCGGCTTATAGTCCAGTAAAATTTGGATTTAAATTACTATCGAAGAGGTAAGTTCGCTTTTTTTAAAATATAATTTGATTTCCATAATAATTATTCATAATTTTTTCGCAAGGGTAGCAAATAATTGAAAAGTATTCAAACATCTATTTTTTTTTCATATATTTTGAAAAGTATGTAAAAAATCTTAAACAAAAAATATGAGTATTGATTTCCTTTAATACCATAACACTTTAATTTCTTATTGTATATTACGAAAAATGTAAGAATAATTTATAAAAATTAATAATTGTTATACGAGGGTTTCTCTGAATTTAAGTCGTATAACAAGTTTTGAAATTCGAAATAAATAGAAATGGAAAGGAAAACGTTGATTTGGGAAATTTTTTAATAAATTTTTGTAAAAAAATGAACGTTTAAATAATATATCATCCTTGACATTATGGCGTGGTGATAAAAAAAATATTTTTAGTTTTTTATAAACCTAAAAGCCGAGTTTTAAATTTTCACAATTTATTTCAAATATTTTGTTTTTTTTTGCAAATACGCCTAAAGTTATTTGAAACAAGATATCAATTTCCAAATTTTTACTCGAAAATTTTCCTCATATCTTCTTAAATTTTCGAGATAATTCCAAAAAAGTGATTTTTGGAATATATTTAAACCAGTTTTAACCCACCTAAATGAAATTGAACAATTTTAAACATGAAATCTTCTAAATTTGTACTAAGATCAATTTTTTTAAAAAAAAGCGATAATTTGAACTATATTAGGAAACATTTATGTTACAAGGGACCGAGGAAACTATCAGGTTCAAATCTTGGCTACTTTTTAAAGTTCTGCTAATCCACCACCAGGATATGATAAGGAAATGATGATATGTAAGTCTTGCCTTGGTAGCATTGGGATACAATAAGGCTTCAGACAGCTTAGATCGATGATGGAGTTCAACAACCTCGTGATCACATGTTTTGTTAAACTCTGACATAAAAAACTTAAAAGGAGTTGAGGAAATGAGTCTCTGAGATAGATTGACAAGGCAGGATATTGGAGAAAAACTAGGATTCCAAGATTGAGCCTCAAATATAGAATAAAGACGATCTATAGGGAAGAGCTAGATAATTCAGGATAGAGCCTCAAACATAGGATGAAGAAGACGTAGAAATTCAGGAGTAAGCATCAGACATAGAATAGAGAAGTCATAGAAAGGAGAAGAGCTAGAGAATCCAAGATTGAGCCTCAAAAGTAGAATGGAAATGACGTATATAAATCCAGGATTAAATCTCAGACATAGAATATAGAAGATATAGAGAGAAGAGCTGGAGAATTCAGGATAGAGCCTCAAATATAAGATGAAGAAGACGTAGAAATTCAGAATCTGTCTGATATAGAATGAAGAAGATGCAGAAAAAGGAAGAGCTGGAGAATTCGAAATATAGCCTCGAATAGAAGATGAAGAAGAGTTGGGAATTCATGTTTAAACTTCCCATATAGGATAGAAAAGAGCTATGAATTCAAGTTAAATACTTATAGGACACTTATAGAATGGGGAAAAGCGAAATCAAGAAGTGATCTTCCGATATAGAATTGAGAGGAGCTAGGAATTTAGGATCGAGCACAGATATTAGAATTAGAAGGCAGGAAATCAGAATTCAAGAATTATGCTAGAAAACAGATAGAGAAAATGGATAAAAAACTAGAAAACAAACACAAAAAGACGTGTATCATAACGTGAGGCTTTCCAGATCTGACGAATCCTCCAGGAGTCGCTGACTTTGAGCTCTTCCACTAGGCCAAATCCTCTGTACTAATACAACAAGATAAAAACTTGTTCCATGTGTTGAATCAATAAATTGAAGTCCAGAAACGATTCACTGGAATATAGCACAACTTAGGAGAGTCTCGTTGTATTTGTACCATCAGGTGAGGCTGTCCAGATATGAAGAATCCTACAGGAGTCCCTGGCTTTGAAACAAGGATTTTCCACTAGATCAAATATGGAATCTGTCGCTCGTGTCGCGAGAAGAGCTCGGGAGGAGGACTTAAACAGGGAGAAGAAAGAATCAGTGCTAATATGGCAAGATGGGGCTATGGTACAGCAGAAAACATCAATAATGTGTAGTTTTTAACTATTTGGATAATCTCTTATAATATATAATACTAAAGACTGTACATAAAGCAGTCCTCAAATATATATTCTCTTACCTATCCAAGACATTTCGACTTTGCTGACAACGATGGTAGAATTGTTTGACTCCAATTGAGGTAGTAAAATAGCCGAGTAACCAAACGTCATTCCGGCAGAAGTTGTTAATAGTAAAGGGCCCAAAGCGACCAAAGTCTAAAATTCAGATTAACGTACAACAAGTCACATAAAAGACTTCTTAAACTTGATATTTAATTTTTTTTTACTAATAAACTACTCAAGAGCCAAAACTACTTCCATAAAATCGTAGAATTTTAGCAGAAAAATGTATAATTCAAACGATAAATGCGCTCGGATTGTGAACGAAATCGAGATAAGTTGTAGAAGCGCTGAAAAGCTCGAAGGTTGACATATAGATGACGTCAGTTGGATCTAACCTTCATAAGACATGTGTATAAATTTGACAGCTCTAATTAGATTGTGAGTGATAGCAATTTGAAAATTATAAAAAGAAATATTGCGTGTTAACACGTCTATCTGTGTTTATCGTGTTCCATACTGTTCTGGTTCTCTTCTCACTACTTTATTTTACACCTCGTATACTCTAACATGATTTGGAATATACAATCAGGAAGATCTGAGTAGTTAGAAGACTTTCAGTCGACGAATTGTGGATTTTCTTCAACATTTCTTGAGTCGTCACCTCATTTGGTCGACTACTACTTTGGACTTCGGTCTCGTCTAAACTTACGTACCCAATATTATACTGTTGATAACGAAGAATTATTCTCACCCAGAGTATGCTGTACAGATAGTGAATGATTGAATGAAACATTGGGGGTATCAAAGAACCCCCATAGAAAACAATCACAAGGGAACAAATCGAGAAATTGGACCAGCCACTGCAAAACGCGTTCGATTGAGAAGTGTTCCAAGGAAGTTAGTCATGGAATCATACAAAAGGAAATGAATCGTACAGCCAAGGAAAAAAACAAATCTCAAAGTATTGAGAATCGTAGTTCTACAACTTCTTAAAACAAGAAGCGCACCTGTATTGTAGATCGGGGTGAAATGATTTTTTTTTTTGGAAACTAGAGGTCTTTGTACATCCACACGAATTTACTAGCGCGATTTACCATAAAACGACAAAACTTATTCTATTACACGTTTACCTGTTTTAGTAATAAGCGCCATCTATTTTCCACTTCTTCATTATCGCTTTTGTCAACGAAATATTGGAAACATATAGGCAGTGAGCTAGAAGTGAATAAACGATTTCTTTAAATAAATGATAAGTTGATATTAGAGGGTTGCTACTTAAGATTTGACATATGGCAACATTGATGTAAATATGTCAAATCTGACGTCATTAATTTTGACATTAATGGTGAACGTATTCAGAACGTGTTTACAGATACTTGAAACTCCATGCGATGGTTTTCTAGGACTTACGACGTAAATTCAACCAAAAATATTTGTTAGCACTGGATGCCGCATAATTTAACAATCGCTCAAAATAATCTAGTGTCGATCGAAAAAAATTAAGGAAACCAATCGCAGAAGACGAACCATTTTCCAAAACATCAAATTGATGGGTCATTCGGCGTACAGTCCTTTTTTGGCAACAGGATGCTTCTTATTCCCGAAGATCAAAAATAAATTGCGACATCAACGTTGTTCTACTCCTGAAGAAGCGGTTGATCTGTTCAGATTATATGTTGTAAATGGAAAAATGTATTGATCTTAATGGAGAATATTTTAAAAAACAATAAAGCCATATCCAATTACAAATATTTGTTTTTATTTTCCTCAAAACTGAAGTAGCAGCCTTAAGTCGTAGATTAATTATAGTGTACAACTTGATGCAAACTGAAAACTTCATCTGCATGTGTTATGACTTATATTAATACTAGTTAAATCGATTTTAATGGAAACATCTAGAAATAAATGTAACTAAAAGTAAATGTAATAGAAAAAACATTAAGAAATTTGATTATCAAAATTTATCAAAAAAAAAATCGAACCGTCCTCGTAGAATGCAAATGGAAAACATGAAATTCTCGCAATAAATCTGACAACACCGTAGATTAATGTCACAGGGCTACCAACTCAATATTTTCTGATATATGATTAATAATCTCGTTTAATCATTTTAAATCTGATTGGTTACTGCAATTTCGAAAACCATTAACAATAATTATTGGAAATATTTTGAATTTAGTTCCTATGAGTTTAATTGTCATGTTTGACATTTGACAGTATCAAGTGATAAATTCATTATTATATGACGTATAATAACATCGTTTTGAACGTATACTAAACATTAATCGAAATTATTAGTATATTCAGTTTGCATCAAACACCCTGTATTTAAAATAAACAAAAACTAGTTTTCTATTAAAATATTCAAAAACTAGTTTTTAAACCTTGTTACTAAGATAAATACATATATAATTTTTATTAAATATCTTCTAGTTTTGTTACATTCTTAAGTTAATATCTTTGTATCAGACGTTTCTAAATTTGATTTCAATATAATAAAATTACTTTGAAGTGTGACATCCTGCATTATAATAACATTTATAATGACAATTGGAACTTAGTGAATTAACGTATTTTAAATGCGTATAACTTCAATCTGATGATATATGAGAGAAAGTATTACAGATTTAATTATTTGAATCAAACTATTTACGTGATTTTAATAAATGGAATTAAAGGAAAATAATTCAAATTATATTTGTACTTACATTTTCATTATGTTACATTGAAGATGGAAATGAAAAGATGTTAGTCGACACACGAGTGGATATAAACACTTTCTTCGCGAACCACATACCGCTCCCCCTACTATAGTTATAAGATGGCTTTGAAGATCAAGGTTTTTTGTTTTTGCATATATTTGATCATACAAGTTCGATTTTTGCGGGAAATTCAATTAAATCAACCGTCGCATATTCAAGATTTTTCACCACAAACCGTATTTTCATAATATACGATGTGATATCGAAATATTTAATTTTCTCGAACATTACGGGTCAGTTGGCGCGATATTTATAGTTGCTTTCGAATTTATAAAGTGTACGAAATCCGTGGGCTCGACGTTCACGAGTTTGGCACACAAGAATCAATTGGAACAAACTTCGGTACGTTGTGTCAAATTTGAAAACATGTCACTAATTAATTATGTATTTGTTGCCGTGATCCAAAATACAAGATACTTAATTTAATATAAAATACGAATAGTTTGAAACTATATATACACCTTCCCAAGCCCTTTTATAGTCTTTTTCATTAAATAATAATGCAAATCTTAAAAACGAAAATCTGGAACGTGGAGTGAAGTATTGCGCACCGATGTGCCCGATCGGGTGTACTTGGAAAGTGACTTATATTTTTTTACTTATTTTTTTCCTAGTTTTAAATGTTTTATTTCAATCTGTTTCTTTGATTTCGTTTTGTTTTCATAATTTTTTCATTTCTTTCTTTATTTCGTATCAATTTCTTAATTTCTATTTTCAATTTCATTTTTTTAGCTCTTACTTTCTTTCTATTTTCTTTTTTGTCTATTTCCTTTGTTATTTTATCGATATCTAATTTTACTTATATACCTTTCACTTATATTTTATTTTTTCTCATAAATTTTTTCCTTGTTCATTTTCTTGTTTTATTTTATTTTCTTTTAAACTTTTCTTATTTCTTTAGGTTTTCCTATTTTATTGTTTATTTCCAATCTTTTCCTTTCTATTTTACGTTTATCTAGTTCTAATTCATTTGCCCTCATATATTTTTATTTTTTCCCTTTTTTTCGTTTTCGTTTTCTTTTCTTTAATATTTTTGTTCTTCCATATTTCAAAACTTTTTTCTATTCTATTTTTTCATTTTCTTTTGATTTGTCTTCTTATTTCATTTTCTTTGCTCTGTTTTCCCCTAATTTCCTCACTGTTTACCTTTTTCCTCATGATATTCTCTTATTCTTATAATTCTTTCCTATCTCCAATTCCATTTTCTTCGTTTATTTCTTGATTTATTCTCCTTTTTTATGTATTTCTCCTTATCGCCTTTTTTCTTTTTCTTTTCTGTATCTCCTTTAGTCTTATTCTTTATATATTTTCTTATTGTTTATTATTGTTCATTTCTACTCCTCTCTACTTCTCTTCATTTGTTCCTTTTTCTTTATTGTTTCCAATTTCCGTTTCTTCTGTTCATCTTTTTCGATGTCTTCCTCTTATCATTTTATTTTCTGTTATCAATAATTTTTTCAATTTTATTCTTTTCTTCCATTATTGTCTTCTCTTTTTTCTCTTTCAATTCTTATTTTATGATTTCTTCTTCTTTTCTTTATCTCCTTTAATCTTCTTCTTTATTCATTTTCATATTCTTTGTTCGTTTCTATTCCTTTCTGTTCTTTCTTCATTTGTCCGTTTTCTATTCCACTTCTTTTCTGTTATCAATAATTTCCTCTATTTCATTCTTTTCTTCCTTTTTTGTTTCTTCCATTATTCTCTTCTCTTTCAACTCTTATTTTGTTATTTCTTCTTCTTTTCTTTATCTTCTTTAGTCTTCTTAATTTATCTTCTTATTCTTTATTCCTTTCTTCTCCATTTATTCCTTTTTCTTTTTTTTTTCTCTATTATATACAATTTCCGTTTTTTCTGTTCCCCTCTTTTCTATTTCTCACTTTTACTCCTCATATCAACAATTTTTTCAATTTCATTCCTTCCTTCCTTCTTTGTTTCTTCCATTATTATCTTCTCTTCTTCTTTTCTGAGCTTATTATCACTTCCTTTACCCTTATTTCCATTTTTAACCGTTTCAACCGTCGATTTCTCTCTCCCCTACTTCGTTTTATTCTACGTTCTCAATTTATTCTTTCTGTCTAAATTTTAATTGGATAAGGAAAAAATAATACGATGAGGTTCTATTTATAATTTATTAAATTAAAAATATTTCGATTAATCGGTCACCATTTTTGTCATTGTCATTGATATTTGCAAAAAATGGCTAAAATTCATGATATTACATTCACAACATGAAAATTGTTACGAAAAAATGAAAATCGAATATCACTGTCTTTAACATTTTCCTTTAAAAGTTAAAAACTCAATGGAAAATTTACAATCAAAACATTAAAGAAAGTCCAGTCGAGAACAGTTTTGAAATGGCGCTATAAATTAAAAATATGATCGAATATTTTACTGTGGTGTGAAAAAAGCCCAACCTGAAAACGAAATTAGTATAAAACATTCAAAAAATTCATTGCTTTTTTTTATATTTTTATTATTCACTCAATTATTACTGTCGATTATAAAAAAAAATTATAATTTAAGTTGTTTATACCGGAAACTGTCAATCACAAATCAAAACGTCATTCTAAGAAGTCTATTTCGAGTGATATAATTATTGACATTTCGTTACGTATAGTTCTATGAAATACAAATATACTAATGCAGGCAATCATTATGTACGGCGCATATTTTTTGTTATTTTCTTATGTTTTTTTATACAATGATACAATGAACTGATTTTTAATTAATAACAAATGTAGGCAACCATTATAGCGCGCATTGTACTGTTAATTGCCTACATCAAATAAAAAACACAATGACAGAACATACACTATAAAAACGGTTATATGAAATGAAAATCGAACAGCGTTGCCGTACTTTTACTATTACTATGAAAATTGAGGAAATATGATATGTATATGTTACTAACCATTTTTGTTTTTGTTTGGCTTCTTTTAACGTATTATCAGATTCGTTGAGCAGATATCTTCTGATGCCCCTAATGTAAAATCTGAAAAACTGGAGCCAATTTACAAGGGTTAAGCTAAACAGAAATAATTTCTTATCTCTATCGTCGAGTTTTTCCCACAAGTCGGTCGTATTTTTATTGGAAAATTTCCAACTGCGTGTCGAAAAGTATGAAATACTCGTTGTGAATTTGTGTACTTTTTTATAGACTTCAATCATTCTGGAAAAAATGGAGATTGAAGTTTCGAAGTATTAAAATGAGTTGACTTAACTCACTTTGGTTTGTGTCTGGTTAAAACTGCGAAAGCGTCCAATATTATACCGGGGATCATATGTAAACATAATGTTAATAACCAAAAAATATATTTGTTGTGGGTTAATACGACAAAAGCGGTCCAGAGGGCGTTCGTTACTGGATAATCATATTTTTGAAGGATGTTTAGTTGTATAAATTCTTGCCATTTTACTGGATTTTCCACTTCGGATACGTAATTATATACAGTTATTTCCGATTTTCTAAAATGTAACCATTCAGGTTTTCTTCCGTTTTTTTGAATTGTTCACGAGAAATGAATAATGTTTTTAATGTACCTTAGAGATGGGTTGCTACTTTTTGCTACCTCTCTTTCATCAAAAATTGTAGACATAAATATATTTCTCAGTATTTATTGAAAATTTATCAGTATTTTGAAAACTATTAAATCACGGTATTTTTTATCATTTCAAAAATATCAAGTAACCTTCTACAAATTTCGTTACCAAATCAAATCAATTAATAAATCTCGAAATTCTCCTTAAAGGTTACTCAATAACTGGTGCTTCCATCTCTAATATGTGAAACATAACTTATTCAAAAAATTGTTTGTTATTAAAAATAAATAATATTGCAGTAAAAGTGATTTTATTTCGTTTCTATTCACCTATTATTTATCATGTATTAATGAAAATTCACTAAAAATATTGAAATTAATATGATTTTGTTTAAACAAAAATGGCGTACATGAAGCCCAGCGCCTACTACTACTTCTGTGACAATGACTTAATTCCCGTTAAGTTATAAGAACATTATTTGTTAGTCGCGTTGTTACCAGATTGAATTTAACTGGAGTATTAAATCCACACTGAAAAAATGTACAATTACACTTACGTATCTGATTTCTTAGTTGTTAGATCCCAAGCTATGGAAATAAGAGCAGATACACACGTATCTATGGGAACGATATCGGCGACGAGATTGGGATCACAATATAATACTCTTAATACCCCAGTAACCACCCCGGCGCAACATCCCGTTGGACCATACAAATTATCTATCCATCCTGGGATAGGCTCTTTGTAGGTAGATACAACTAAAAAAATTTTTCAATACAAGATAAACGTCATCCAAAATCACAAAAGTTTTTAAATAATTCGGAAATCTAAATATCTATATTGTAATAAAATATGCTAAATTAATCCAAGTAGAGTCAAATGGTTTAGAAATATATTGAATTTGATGGAAAATTAGAGAAAACACGCGAAGAAACTTCAATTCCTTTAGCAAATATAATAAAAAGAAGCTAGAAACAATAACATAACCTCAAATATATAAGCTTCAATTTCAAAGTTATTTTAGAACAGTTCTTCGACTTTCAAACAACAAATAAAAGGCTAATCACTTTGATATATTATACAAAAAATGTTTATGAAATAGACTTACTTATTGAAGGTCTAAATATAGCTAGAGGTAATCCTTTTCCTATATCATTCACCAAATTTTCAGCCAATGCTTTCGTGTATGTATACGTGTTCGGCCATTCTCCGAGAAGTCTGTGAATATAAATTTTACACAAACACAAAAATAATCAATGAAACACTATTAACTTTTTATTTTTTTGTACTACACAACTTTTCAAAATTATTCACGTCTACCATATTATCTTCGATACGTTTCGTTTACAAATAAATCCGAACAAATATGGAATGGGTCAAGTTCATGTAATTAGTGTGCCGTTGAAATATTTCCTTTAATATGAACTATTTTATCCGAATTTAGAGAATTCATACATAAAATTGTATATTATATTATTCTATTAAAATTGTGAACAAATTCAATTTTTATTATATAAAATATTCAACAAAACACTATTCATTGATCAATTTTAAAGGAAAACTTAATGTATGTCATATAAAAGTTTCGAATCATTTCGTTGCCGAACACACGCGAACAAATACGAAGTGGGCCGTTGATAATTAAACGTGATCCGTGAAGAAACCAGTGTTGCCAGAGCTTCAATATGAACGATTTTATAAAAATTTGGAAAATTCATAGACAAAATTGTATATTAAGCAAATATTCTAATGAAATTGAAAACAAATTTTAATTTTCTCACATTAAATATTCAACAACACTATTCATTACTGAATTTTAAAATGCCTATGAAAATATGAGTTCATTCGAGTCGTTTCATTTCCGAATAAATACGAGAAGGGAACATTTACGAAGAGAAAGTAATAAGAGTTGTTTCACGAAGAAAACAAAATCAATATATTTCTATTAACGGTGTTTCGCACTAAAATTTCACTAATGGGGCATTGAAAGCTTAAAAATTGTATATTTAGTATATAATTAATTTATTTTACCAACAATTTTGATGTTAATATAACAAAATGTCACAAAAATATTTGTTTTGTTTCCAATTTTATCATTATAAAATATTTTGTTATACCGATACTACTTTAAAGAATATCAGAACTTTGTTTATGATCGAACAAACATGACAACACTGGAATGGACGGTTAGTTTCTTCCCATCGAGACAACAAAGTTCAGATAGCCTCGTCTACTATCGACAATGTTGACAAACTTATCACACAAAAGGAAAAAAATTGGACATGTAATGAATTGTAAAACTTTATTAGAGGTATATAAATAGAAAGTATGAAGCTGTCTCAAGGTCACATGTTTGTCATTTACTTAGTGTCACGGATATATGTGATAGATCATTATCACTTGAATCAAATGACACGATGTTATAATAAGAAATGTGGATGTTATTATTTTGAATAAAAAAAAATAATTATTAGAAATTAAAAAGAAATAAAAATATCATATCGACGAGTTTAATAAAATTATATATACCTTGGTGTTAATGCGTCTGCTTCTTCGTGAGATATTTTTTCCAAAATACGCCCAACGTCTTCGTAAGATAATGGGCAATCATAAATTTTCTCTTCGATCACTGATCGCGTACAATTCGAATAAGCCGTCGAAACGTGAACGATTGACTGAAACAGTAAAAAAACACGTTTTTATACTAAAATTTTAATCGCATAGAACCTCAACCTAATCGAATAACATTCACATCTATTTTCATGAAAACTTATTTTCGGTATCCAACAGTGTTGCCAACAGTAGGGTGAAACGAAAATTTTATTATATACTTTTTAATTAGGAAAGAGTTATAACGGCAGTATTCATAGGCTACGCCATCCATTTACTATCTGACAATAGGTGACTTATTGTGACGTCGGCCATATTGTCATGGTGGATACAGAAAGACTTAATTTCATTTGTATATATAGAATTTATTTTTCGAGCGTTTTTTTCAATAAAATTAATATTTTTGGTCATAAAAATTGAAATAAAACACCATAACTAATAATAATTTCGATATAATTAACAAGATAAAATGGCGGCTAGTTGTGACATCATCCCGGTTAGCAATCTCAATAAAATTAGTAAAAATTTTGCCACTGTTTTCAAGTAACGTAACTAAAAATATACTTTTTACCACGATAAGTGATATTTAACAAATTTGTATAAATATAAAGAAAATATTTAAACTGGGGTTCGTAGGTATACAAAATGACTTAAATCACATGAAAAACGTACATTTGGCAACAACTTTCTCAATTAATCTCTATCGTTTACTACCCTATAGATCAGAGAGAGATAAAAAATCGAGCGAGGGAATATATATGTCTAACCTTGAAAATAAATAGTGATACAAAATTTGATTCCCGCTTAAAATTATTTTATTGTATCAATTATTTCGGATTAATAATACATATTTTTCACTTTTATATAGGTGTTTAATAGTATATAGCTGTTAACCGTGAACTGAATTTATAATTTCGTAGAAGACGAAACTGAGGGATTTTTTGCAGTGAATATTTTTATTATGTTGTGAATCTTACTCAACAGACGTCTAAAAAATTCATTACTACGTGCTTAATATACTTTACAACATAAATAAATTAAATAATTCGGGTTCTGTGTTTGTGATTATATATTGTGCAGTTGTTAATTCCACCAAAAGTTAGGAATATGATTAAATTTTTAATAACCAGGTAAGCATTCAAAAAATTCAATATACAGGTATAAACAATAGATAATATTTGTATAGTAAGTTGAATATTCAAAATTTATGTTGATTATAGACGAAAAAGTATAGTATATATATATTGAAACTTACCTTTAAGTTTGTCATTTTTCTGGCTAAATCAATGACGTATTTGATTCCGTTAACATTAATATCGTATGCTATTTTGATATTTTCGTCAAATCTCACTGTAGCAGCAACATGGAAGATTATATTAACTTTCGATATTAAAGTTTGCATGTCTATGATATTTAAACCTAAACCAGATAGTTGACATTCCCCGGAAATCGCCTCAATTTTGTGCTTAAATTTCGGACACTTCTTCTTAACCTCATCGAATATCTAATAGAAATATAATTATATAGTTGAGGATACATAAGTTTTTCTATTAGTTTCTACTTACTACATCCTCGAAAAGCTCGTCAATTCTCGTGTGTATACTTTTTCCCTTTTTCTCTCTGACAAGTAGATAAATGGTATTCACTTCCGTTGATCTGAGTAATTTTTCTATGAGAATTTTCCCCATGAAACCAGTACCACCTGTGATGAAAACATTCGCGTTTCTAAATAATTTTTGTATAGGCGTTGGTTGGTCCATTTTTGAGTTCTGGGTTAAAAGAAAAAATTATCACTATCAAGTATTTTATAATTACAGTTTATGATTAATTAGAAGTACTACCCACTAGATTCACAAGAAATTCATAGGGTATAAGACAACTGGACACTTTTTAATGTTTCTGTTCATGCAATAATTATAATAATGCAGTAAACTAAACAAAAATATTCTAGAAAAAGCGAAATTCACAATTTTTTGTCCAGTGGGGTGGTTTCTCCTTAATTTCATTCGTCGAATGTTACAAAGCTTTCTTTTCTTTGATAATTTTGACTCTTTCAAGACGTCATGTTTTTACATTCAAATGAAAAAGTCTTTGTCATAATTAGAATTGGTTCTTGTTTGTCAATATGTCAATTTTAAATATTTTCAATTTTGCAACCTTCCATTATGGTTTAGTAAAAAATATAAAAGCTTAAAATTATTAACAATTATACGCGAATTAATGATTTTAGATGAATATTTAAAGCTAAAACTAATATAAATTTTTTCGTGAAATTTTCTTAAACTCTGTTATTTAAATATACATATGATCAGTTTTTTCCATTTTCACAAATTCATTATAGAAAATTTACTATTTAATTAACAAAAACGACAATGAAAACATATTTTTAACTTAGAGCACCCTGTATACATTATTACTCATATACATAAGTATATAAAATTAAATATTGATAAAAAAATCTAAGTTATATTTCGTATTCTTTACCTTAAAATTAATAACGAACAATTAAATTTATATAATAATTCTATATTAGATTACCCATTCACAACAAATAATAAAAAATAAATTTATTAATTACTTTTGACCATTTCTGTATTTGCAATAAAAAATTTGCTGTTCACGACAAGCCGCAATATTGTTATCTCTCCGTACAGCGTTGCCAGGCTTAATTGAAATACTATTCTGTTTCTGGAATATACGTTACCCTATACTTTCACTTAGACTAGTAATAAATGGAATACGTTCCCTTCACATCTATGAATCTCTTTATATAATTTATTTTTGCACCTACTTTGTTAGATGTGGATCAAATTGATAAAAGATTTTTATCCATACGATGGAAAGTGTAATAAGCAAGATTTAATAAATTTAGTAATCGTTATAGATTCGTGTCTGCATATAAGCTAGTTTCACATGAATGTCTGTACTATAAAGCCGCTTCAATGAAATTTAAGAAGTAAATCCAATAATTTAAATTAAAAAGCTTGCTTCCCTTATAACACATTTGAATGGGATTGAGTGATATCTACGGAAACGACAATTATTTATACAAATATATGAGTTTTATTAGTTCATGACAGTAGAAAATTTGCTTTTTATAAAATTTCGTGAAACATATTCTGATGTAATTCGTGGCAGCATTACTTGTTGCCTACCCGGTTGGCTGGAGTATGATTTCTCATACCCAACACAGAGAACATAGTATTACGGATGCGATGACAGATATTGACAATGTGCAATAGGGTGATTCTAAATACTATTTTTGTTTTCCTTCATTTTCATCAAATAAAGTATATTTTTCTAATAAAAGTCAATCTTTTTACTTGAACCATTTGGAAAATACGACATTCGATATACATAAAAGTTATTTACGATTAGATAAATTAACTAAATAGATGAAATAGCGGCAATGCCGCTATTATCATATGTTGGTGATGGCGCGTTACAAAAAGAGGGAATTAATCAGTTGTCGCGGGAAAAAAATCAGATGGTCTGGAATTTTAATATTATTAGAAAATGAATTCATTTTGCCGGGTTATAATTGTGTATAATAACAGTTCATTAACGATGTGGAAAAACAAATATTATATTAACTAAGTGAACAGTTTTTTTATGTTCTGTTTGAATTACGAAAGGTAAAATTCAAACTTCAGTTTCCTGTAAGATTATTTTTTTTCTATTTGATATCCTTTTACTTAAGGGTATCTGACCATGAGACGTCAAGGTCAGTAAATAATTAAAAAATCGTCACGTATTGTTTATATTGATATCTATTGCATCAGAATAATATCTAGTATAATTCAACATATATTTATGTCAATAGAAATAAATATAAAAGTAATTATATCTTAAAGGAGTTCGAGTAGGCTTTATCAAGAATTATTTTGATAATTTTACAAAACGATATGAATAAATATTATGGATATAACGTCGAGACCAAAACTTTGTACAATATATAGCCCAAATCAGTTATGATGTTCTTGTAATAAATAATTACAATATTTAAGAAACAAACTAACAGCTAAACTGAGCATGGAAAATTGTTTCACGGTCTCCAGCCATTACTTGCTGTTTCCGAAATTCAAAAACACTTGCATACTAAATTATTTTCTCTAAATTAGAGGTAAAACAATAGTTTGCAAATTTTGCTTTATAAAAACCCAAAACATCGACAGATATGATAAGTAACCTTTAATTCGAAATTAAATACAAGATGGTTAAGATACCATGAGAGTATACAGGGTGATTTATTAGTATGATAAAATTCAGTGTTTGATTTAATAGAGACTAGGTTGGAAAATAAACAGTATTCTGTATAAAAATCTCGTCAAATCCTAAATTGAATACAAGGTGGTCAAGATACCATAAATCTATACAGGGTGATTGATTAGTGTGATAAAATTCAGTGACTTTTTTAATGGAGACTAAGTTGGAAAATAAACAGTATTCTTATTCGATAATAACATAAAAATCACGTCAAATCCGATATTAAATACAAGGTGGTTAAAGTACCATAAAACTATACAGGGTGATTGATTAGTATGATAAAATTCAGTGCCTTCTTTAATGGAGACTAGGTTGGAAAATAAACAGTATTCTCATTCGAGAATAACATAAAAATCACGTCAAATCCGAAATTAGATACAAGGTTGTTAAGATACTATAAAATTATACAGGGTGATTGATTAGTATGATAAAGTAAAATTGTAAATAATTTCAAAATGTGGAGATTTACGATAGGTATAATCCCTCAAATTTTCATTTTGGTATCTCAGGTCTAACTTTCATCACACTAATCAATCATCCTGTATAATCATGTTTAGTTTTATTTTTAACGATTTTTATTGCTTTCAGTTAGGTTTTTTTTTGTAAATCATTTATTTCTCAAATTTTAGTTTATATACGTTACGGAATTGTCGATCTCGTTTTCTTCCCATTTTGAAACATCAGATTTATAAAAAATTTTGTATATATATTAAAGGCAAATGAAAATGCAATAATTTCATAAATTCGCACCATTATCATTAACAGATCAGTAGGATATTTTCAATATTCAATAATTCAAGATTTTCGAAAATCTCGTTCATTCTAATATCTTATGATATACTAGTAATTTATTTGTTTAATATATAGAGTGTTTTAAAAAAGTTTCTTCGTCACTAGGATAGATAGAAAAGTAAATACTAATTTTGGTTTGCTTGGCACAAAATTATCGTATTTATGATAAAGGGAGTTTAAAAACAATAATAATTTTCTTCATTTTTACGATTTTGCCGAAACTACTGGCAACATTGAATTGAAATTTCACACAAATACGTTTTGGAAAATTGACCTAAAACACCAAAAAGATCGAGTTTCATACAGTGTTTTACTTTTCGGAAAATTTTGATTTAAAAATTATGAAATAATAAATTTATTAAACGTAAAAAATAAGAAAACAATTATTTATTAATCTCGTAACGATCCTAGAAACGGGGTTAACTTTTTTCGAAACACCCTCATGTTTAGTTAGTTTATTTATAAAAATCGATTATAAAACTTACATCAAAAACCCTGTAAGATCTTTTCACTTAACGACAAAACCAAAAAAAAATCGAAGTGAGAACTTAAATTAACAATCGAAGTACTAAAAGCGAGTACCACTTCCACTAAAGAACTGAACGTTGTCTGCTGTACAATTACGAATCTTAAATTCAATATATATTTCTTTCTTTCAATCTTTGGTGGGGCTTAGCTTATCGGTTTTAATAATTTTTTAATTATAATAATATTTATATTAATATATATTTAATTACGTAATGTAATTATGGAAATACCCTGTAGACAAAAGGAGAAAATTAATTTTTAATATTTATTCAGTTTATCTACTTTTATTAATTAATAAATTAATTATTCAATTACTTTGAAGTAATTAAAATATTATTAAGAAGAAGAGGGATCTTTGAAAAGTTCCCAACTTTTTGGAATTTTTGGAAGCGTTGGTGGGTTTCATATTGAACACACTGCTTAAACTACAATTTCTTTTTAATTTAAAAACCCTATATATATATAAACGAAGCAATTTTAGACAGCAATAAGCCATATTAGAATTTCTTCAAATTAAAATGTCTACTATACTACAGTTTGTTAAGTTTACTGAGTTATTTATAAAAAACTGCTTATATCTTTCGAATTACCCTGTATAACATTGCAATGTTGCAAATTATGTAAAGGGTGTTGTAAAATTAACAAGATTTAAAATTTTGAGCAGGATATTGATGTGATTTTTTCTGTTTAATTCAAATTTTGTATCAATTTCGGGACACTCTTTATAATTGGGTGGGGGTATAAGAAGTAACACTCTATTTATAAAATATACTTTCATGTTTATTTTGATTTTTATCTTTATGAAATAATTGGATCGAAAGAATTTAATTGAATCTCTTCGCACTACCCCTGTATAACGTAATAATGCTGTTATTCATTCATTAAATTCAATTTTCTGATTACTGACAATATACACGCCGCCATTTTTGATAAAAAAACGAGAAATTTATTTAACTGCCGATACTTATTGAAATCCATGTAAAAGAAAGTTTATTATGCATATTAAATGCATTTTTTGACTTCCCTAACTTAAATAATGATCATTTTTAAGTGATTTTCGTTGTTAAGTTTAGTTTGGAAAATAGATTACTTCACTTCCGGTACTAATACAAGTTTAGTTGTGTTTCGAATCATTAGACCGCGCCCTTTTTCAGTCGGTAAAGTAGATTCGTAAATTTGCACAACCTACAAACGTTCTTTCGACCGACCTCAAGATTTTACGTATTCTGAGCAGTTTCCGAATTGAATAATCATGAAGATTTGCTTAGTGATAGTTCTTCTCATCTTAATGACAAATTTGATATTGATTTCGAATATTGAATAGATCGTATATATACAATACGCATTCAAATTGCGAAAAGTGAATTACATTGACGTCAAAACAAATTTACGTCATGATACAGAGGCTGACACTAATTACGAATATTGATTTTTATGAAAATTTTTTGTTTAAATTTTCACTAGATATTAATACGACTACCCAGTAAGACCTCTATTACAATATATCATAAAATGTAAATGAGCAAACCATAAGAAATTAATCAAAGAAGATTGGATAGTAAATCGTGGAATTTAAAACCCCTCAATTCACATATTTGTCTTAAAGAAGCAAAAAAATAGCGTGTTGGGGAATTAGAACCACCCCAAACAAATAATGGTGGATATCTTGAGCTTGAGGCACTTGGGTATTATTATCCAGAAAATGGATGCAATCAGAAGGACTCTAGGAATAATCACATCCAGTTTATATTGAGTCCTAAACATGTGTCCGTGGAAATAACTCGATGATTTCATCAAAATTTTAATAGACCAAAGAACTGGCTAGAAACCACCAGCAAACAAAGACCAAAACACTCCTCCTAGAGTCTTTCAAGGTACCAAGAGACTCATCTAGCTTGAAAGAAATCATTTAAAGTTGATCATGACATCACGCTAATCATTAAAGACGCGTATCACGCAAGAAGCTCAATATCCACACACGAATCGTTCTTCATAGGGCTCAGGATACTAACAAAGATGTTTCAAATGAAAATAGAAGCAGAGAAGATGAATTATCTTGAAAATAACGAAAATATATATAAGGAAGAGGCTAAATTGGTACTAGGAGATATTAAAACCCCAAAAACTGAAATGGTATAGAGACCTAAGACGGTTGAGGAATAAGAACCAGCTCAAGACATGGGAAACAGCTCATAGAAACACCACCAAACATATAGGATCGTCGTATAGAGAAAATTATCGTAAACAAGGTTTATGAAGACCAAAACGACGATCCTGGTAAAAAGAAACCAAGGGGTTTTCAGATAGACCCGTTTGATGTCGTTAGACAGGTTGTGGGGTGTTTAAATCGCGTTCGATTAAGTGCAGGACACTCACAGATAACATGGTCTGCAGTTTCGTCCTTCTTCATACACCAGAGGCTCTCCGTATCGTCCGTAATGTCCATGGTGTGGAGATGGCGTCTTAGATGGAAGTATCCGGTGAGCCCTTTGGGGTCCATCGGTGAGTTCTCTTATTCTATAAGGGATGAAAATATGGTGGTCGCTTGATGATAATAGAGGCATCAAAAAAACTTCGCTTTTCTTTTATAAAATTGTTGATTATCTTAGTCCGGTACTGGGTACTATATTTTCAAAGACGTATAACTTCGATTATGAGTAATTGTTTAATATTTAGTAAATAATAATATTGCAAATAAATTAGATACAATATTTGTACGTGCAACAGTGTCCGTTGGTCCATTTGACGACATTTATAAACGTGTTAAATTTAAGGTCGTCGACGAATTTTAATTTGAAGGTTAATAATTTTAGAATAATTTTTTTAAAAAAAATATTAACGTATAAAAATTAACGTTATAACTATAATTGATCCAATTCGCGATCGATAATTAAATTATGATGTATTTTTGATATATATACAAGATGTAATAATAAATAATTATACAAAAAAAAACACGAAATTTGAATCCATGTCATTTCATAACTTTTTATTGTACTACATGTATGGTTACAAAAGTTTTTGATCCTACAATTGAAATTTTGGAAAAAAAATATTCATTTTTCAACGTAATTTCCATTTAGCTCCATCCATGTTCAATAAGTTCGTTAATAACAAAACCTCTCAAAATACCTATTAACCGACGAAATCACCTCTTCATTATTGGAAAATCTTTGACCAACTAGCCAAATAATAATCCGAGGGGGCTGTATCTGGTGAATAGGATGTATGAGATAGCAATTCAAACTTTAAATCGTTAATTTTATATACGCCTTTCAATATCACCAATGGTTCCAGAAATTTCCTCTATTGCAGCAGTCTTGACACCAAAAACCTCATACATTATAAAAAGGAGTAAAACTACGGGAAGCCTAGCTCCTGCAGATCTATACCTTAAGGTATTCTGTTAAGAATAGAAAAAGTAAAACCAGAGGAAGCTTTAGAAATATTGGAAAGAAAGGAAAACAAAGAAGATCCAGCAGCTCCACGTAATGCAATAATTGCTGTTCTCCAAATCGTGTAAATTTCTTCTTCTTTTTCAACGTATTGTAGGCCTTAGGTCATCCTTGAGATGTTGATGTCCATGAATTCATCCATCTTTTTGGAGGTCTTCCTTAAGGTCGTCGTGTCTCTGGTTTACCGTCTCGTGTGATCTTTAATAATCTTATATATGTGTAAACACTGTGCACTTGATGTGAGGGATTTTAGATTTCGAAATATTCCGAAATCTCTAATAATTTTATTATATGTTTTCATACTTTCAGTTAAAGCAAACAGTTCGTTAGAAATAATGACAATAAACATCCAAACTTCAAAACTTCTTTAGCTTTAGCCTCAATATCTCAAAATGTGGATAGCATTGCTTGGACGTAGCTTAATAATGATTCATAAAGGGCCTTTCCCTTATTAAGGTTTTATGGGGCATGCAATTTATACAATTTTTTTAACTGTCTGACAGAAACATGAATTGGTACTCGGAGATTCGCAGGACATTTGGCATTTGCTAGTCTTGCTGCGTGGTTGATCCAAATATAATAAATTGAAAAAGAAAATGGGACTTGGACGGAGAAAAACATATTTTATGGAAATTTTAGTTTCCTTAAAATGAAGACATCAGCGTCATTGAAAGGAACGAAGTTAAGTTGAAACTCCCCAACCAAACATCACTGAAGGAACTGCTCGGGCCGTTTCCAGTGGATTTGTCTTCAATTCAAGAAAATTTATGTAACCTAGTATTTAAAAACCGAAGTAAAACTATTTTCTTATTATCAGAATCAGATGTAAACAGCGATCATTATTATTAAATATTAAATCATGAAGTTTGGATGAAAAAGAAGAATTTAATAACTCTACTAAAAAGGAATGGAAATTTCACAAGATCAAGTACCAAATGTACCATGTACCTATAAGGAATTGGCCCTTTGTCTTTATCTAAGAAGTTTCTACAATTCTGTAGCTAATTGCAGGGGACAGCATTTCAACATTCTTAGAAAATTCGTCCAAAAAAACGGAGAATCGCCAATTGTAGCAAAATATGTAACCAAAACTTGAAAAAACGAAGAAGTCACGTGATATGGCCGGAGGATGATCGGGATTTTCACAAGATAGAAACGAAATACGGACAAATTCTAATTAGTTAAAGTCGAAAAATTTTTTGGTGAAGAATACAAATTTGAGAACTGTTGTTTAGGAAGCATCCACAGGACAAGACCGAGGATTTACGCGCTGCGTATTAGTACAGTGAACCAAGCAAATCACCAATGCCAATGTATGCTTCTACCTCAGGGGTGAATGCCACCCTTACTTAAGGGTTGAAATTTAAAATTCCAAAATAATACCGGTAATCGATAGAGAATTGAATTTTATGAATAAAATGTGGAATGAAGTTTTTTATTTAACTCAGTAATTTCTGAGTTATTCGCGATTGAAAATAAAAAAAACACGTTTTTCAACAGTTTTTCATGAAAAACTCGAAAATTATGCATTTTATGGAAAAAATTATTCTCATCAAAATTGAAGCTCATAAAAAAACAAAGAAATTAGTCAGTTTAAATTGAATTTTTTAAATAATATTCAGCAACTTATGAGTCACTGAAAGCTAATTTTTTTCTTTTTCGTTAAGTTTATGCAAAGGTTTGAGCTGAAATAACGGAAAAACGATCAATTTTTCATAAAAAATTGTGATCAACATTTTTAAAGTACTTTTTCAGACCTTTAAAACGAGCTTTTATTAAACCGTCTAGCATGAAAATTAAGCCAGTTATGACGAAAATAAAAAAAAAAACAAGTTTTTCGACAGTTTTTGATGAAAAACTCGAAAATTATGCATTTTATGGAAAAAATTATTCTCATAAAAATTGAAGCTCATAAAAAACAAAGAAATTAGTCAGTTTAAATTGAATTTTTTAAATAATATTCAGCAACTATTTTTTTCTTTTTCGTTAAGTTTATGCAGAGGTTTGAGCTGAAATAACGGAAAAACGATCAATTTTTCATAAAAAATTCTAATAAACATTTATAAAGTACTTTTTCAGACCTTTAAAACGAGCTTTTATTAAACCGTCTAGCATGAAAATTAAGCGAGTTATGACGAAAATAAGTTGAGTAACTCTAATTTAAAAAAAAAATGTCTAAATTTGACACTATGTGCGGCAAAATTAAAATTAAGCGTAGCCCATGTGAAATTATCTTTGTTTGTGCCCTAACAACACGTTCCAAAAGTTTAAATGGTTTGGAACACGTATATTTTGAAAAAAGTTGTTTAATGTAATTTTTTTTCGATTTAAAAAAAGTTATTTTTTCAAATTACCTTCAAAAGTATTGGATCAACGAAAAAATTTTTTTGTAACTAAAATTTAGCTTTTATTTTACTGAACATTTTGCTTTTTTTTAACTCACGTAGCTTGAAAATTAAACGAAATATAAGCGTTTAAAATATTGATTTCAATGGTAAGGGAGTCTTTTTAACCCTTTAATATAAAAATTCTCGTTTCAATTCAAGTCATTTGAAGTCAATCGGCGTCTGTTTCAATCAATTCGTGTGTTTTGATGCCCATTGATGTTGTTTGTGTCTATTGACGTCGATTCATGTCGAATCACGTCTTAAGTCATTTGGGGTCACTTCGCGTCTATTTTTCTCAATTCATGTCAATTGACGTTCATTGCTACCGTATAACCCCGTATAATACTGAAAATTCTTATATTAGAATAGGAAATAACAAAAAAAAACTGAAAACATTGAAATTTCGTTGCATCTATAATATGAACGACCCTGTATATTACAAACTCATTTGAGACAGTGTTTACTGACCCTGTATGTTCAAACGAGATTTTATTGATCAAAAATAGGACATAGGAATAAAAATTTCTTTAGTATTAATTTATTCTGCTAACATCTTTCAAGTTATAATTTGTATAATATATAATATAAGATAATATAATAAATTATATATTAGAATAGAAAATAACTAGAAAAGTCTAGAAATATAAATATAGTTGTCACTGTGAATATGATTATCCCAGTATATAAATTAAAATGATCCATTACGTATTATTTTAATAAAAACAAATATCTGTATGCAAAAACTGTCTGTGAAATACACACATAGACACGTTGATAAGTGACCTTTATCCATGTTTAGACTTTTTCTTTCATATTCATTACGTTTATTCAAAGTTTGTTTTTTAATTAATATATGACACGCGTTTTAAACGATGTTATCCATATTAAATCACAGTTAATATCCGAGGTAAAAACAAAACAAAACTATGACAGAAATATCTTATTCTTTTTAAGGTTATGTTTCATAAGTGATCGTTTTCTCTATTGACATAGTCCTTTCAATAGCGAAAATCACGTGTCACTAGATGGCGCTGAATTTGGCTTCTATAGTATTACAATCTGTAAAGGTGTTTGATGCTACTTAGTTTTTTTTATGTGGTTATAGTGATTTCGGTGGGATTTTCTTTATTTTTTCAATTTCTGTTATTTCCTAAACGTCTTTGTGTAGTTAGATCATAAAGTCGTGTTTAATAATCGGTCTAAAAATGACGAAAACTCAAGTAATAGTCCAGGATCCAAAAGTAAAAACGTTAAAACTGTGGAATTTTGATAATAACGTCGATTTTTATGAAAATTTGGATTTAAGCTCTACCTTATTAGAAATCTATCTTGTGTTGAAGTGTACTTTTTATTTTTTACGGGTGAAAACTACCCCTTATTATAAAAAATTTATAAAACTGACTTTTTCCATTATAATTTCATTGAAATTTTGATTTAAGCTCTTCTGCGAAATCTTCCCTGTGCCGAACCGGGCTTTTTATATTTTGCGGGGTGTAAACTACCCCTTATTGTAAAAGAATGAAAAATCTCAGATTTTATGCATTTATTGGGTAAAATGAAGATCAAATGTACGATTCCTAAATCTATTAACATTCTCGAACACGTTTATGATTAAAGAATTCCATGCAACCCCTCCAAATCATTCCCTATTTATATGAAAAATAAAAAAATAATCTCAACGATTCTTTTATAATTAAAAATTATTTAAGTGTATTTATAAGGAATTAAGATTATTTCGTCAGTATTTTTAGGAAGTGTTGTTTTCTAAATTTTTAAACCCTTATGAAAACCCACCTTCAATGACCAAAAATAAATTTTTTTTACAGAAATAATACAAAAATGAAAATATTTTTTTAAATCAATACAATTTTTTATTTAGAGAATGATATAAAAAACAATTTTCAATAATTATATTTCATCATCATTAATATCATCATCCAATGCTCTAAAATTCTTGCTCCGAAATTTTGGTTTTTCGACAATAACTCGATCAATTTTCAACCTAGAAACTTTTTTAAAAAAGCATTTTGTAGAGGATTTCAAGTACTTCAACGTCATAATAATTAAAACTTTTTTTAATCCCCAGTGTCGTATAGGATGAACATAAATAAAATTATTTAGTTGAAAAATAATAATTCCCTCCAATTATTTAACAAATTTCGGTTTAAACAACACGGCACGGGGTTGCCCCATGGCAATATGTATTTATATCATCATTTGAAGAGGATCGCATGAAAAAATTGAGGTCGAATAGTTTTCTGTACTAATGTGCCGATTGCCCCTAGGCTAAAAAGATTTGTTATAGAATATAAAAGATTAATACTTCTAATTAGATAACGTCTATACATAACTGCTTAAAGTGTTGCCTACACTTTTTGACATATATACAATTGTCAATTTTTAGCGGCATTTGTTGTAATTATGTGTGTATACGTAGTTTTAAATATTTCTTTTAATATTTACTTTACACTTAAACGACCATGTCTGATATTTTAATACAACAATTAATAAATAACGAAATCAGTTTCGATTGTTTCAAAAATTGGATTTTATCGCAAGTAAGAACGTTATCAAATAAATAAATATTCATATGAGTTAACCTCACTTTTATTCTTTTCAGGATAATGGAACGAATTTTAAATGTTCTCAAAGTGATTTTTTAACTTATTTCCTCAATTTCATCCACGAGGAAATTAATATGTATGTATTAGATGCTTTTTTATTTATATAAATTAGTTTTAAAATACCATTTTTAGTGAAAAGAAATTCGGTAGTGATAGCGTTAAAAATACCCCGACGAAATTAAAACCGACAATAGAAGTACAAGAATCTAGTAGTAAAAGTAGTTTATCAGATAAATCATCAACGTTTCCATCATCGTCTCGTAAATCATTAGAAAAATCATTTGATTTAAGTACCCCGAAAAGTTCGTCTAATTCCGAATTATCCTCGGGATATTGTAGCCCTATTTCTCCTTTATATAAGGAACGTAATTTCACGACTCCTAAGTATAAAAACAGTGTTTGTTTAGGTGATTTTTTAATAAAATCGACTAAAAAGAAGAGTGTTTGTAAAAATATTTGTGACGGGTCTAATAGAAGAATCACACCGACGAGTTTGGTTAATATTACAAAAGAATCTTTCGTTTCATCGAATAGTTTTAATAATTTCAACGAAACCAAAGAAATTAGTGGTAAAAACACGAAATCGAACCGTTTATTTCGATCCGATTCTTCACTGGAAAATAAACTCGATAATAACCAATCAGATACGTCGATTAGCGATCAAATAGAACCGCAATTAAATTTCGTCTCATATAAAAAACAATTAAATATATTTTCCGATATTTACATATTTTTATTAAGGAATAAATTAGTACTAAACGTCACAGCAGAAATGTATTTTTTAATTTCGTTGTTAGTTGTTAAAAAGCCCGTTTCTCAATGTAAAAACGAATACAGTGACGTAGGAATCGATTTTTTAAAAGACGACGTTTACACAATAAATATCTTAGAATATTTCAACAATGTACATAATATAATTTATTTTACTGTAAGATGTTTGGAAACAATGTTCGATGTGTTGAAATACTATGATAAATCAACTTTGAAACTACTTTCTTTAAATGGAAAATTAAAAGAATTTTCCCCGACGTTTTCCGAGAAACTCGCGAAACTCTCGGAGACGAAGCCAGAAAGGAGGTTTGAGACTGTTCGAAGGGGGTGCAATGTGTGTTATAATTTGGATACCGATACGAAAAGTAATTTTCCCAACGAAATGAGTTTTCTGGCGTTCAGGAAACAGAGGGATCTATTTTATGAGATATTGAGAATTTGGGAAAAAAATCGTCTTTTGGGCGGGTGGAGTTTTCAGGTCGGTTTGGGGGGGAAAATTAGATCGTTGATGTGTTTACATAACGATCCTACTAATTTTATGCATTTGGCGAAGTTGTTTAAGGCGCAATTGATCGCATCTTGCGGAATGGCCGAAACGGTGAGTTATATTTTTTTATTTACTTGTTTCACAAAAAAAATCGTGAAAATTGTGGAAATGTGTATAAATATGGCAACATTTGAAATTTACCATTAGTATTTACGCTAAATAATGAAACGTAATTATCGCAGCGTTGCCAAGTGTTTACCATTTTAGTGGGATATACGTACAATTAATATATTTTATTGTATAATTATCCATAGGCGTACGTAAATTAATTTCGATATGGTTGAATGATTTTATTTTAAAATTTGATTTGTTTACATTTTATCTCGTTTATTTCGCGCGTTTGCCGGTTTTATCAGTCTTTAACGACAAATCAATCGAAATATTTAATCACTTTAATCACGTGTTTACTATTTTCGTGAGATAAAAGTATAATTCGATATCATCGAATGATGAGTTTATTCTAACAATTTGAAAGTTACTCTTTAAAAACAAAATGTAATTTAACATATTTACATTGATCCCATAGAAAAATCAAAACATTTTGGGAATATTTCAACATCGGACCTGGTTACGATTATAATTGAACACCTTAGCGTTTTCGATGTCATAAAATCCATTTATCGACATCCCAGAAATAAAAAATTAGACATAATTGTTGGAATAACTAAAAGTATCAATTTCCAACGTACGAAATATCGATAAATGGATTTTACGACATAGAAAACGCTTCACTAATGTGTGTAATTATAATCGTAACCAGGACCGATGTTGAAATATTCCCAAAATATTTTGATTTTTCTATTGAATCAATGTAAATATGTAAATATGTTAAATTACAATTTGTTTTACAACAGTAACTTTTGAATTTTAGAATAAAATCATTCAATGATATCGAATTATACTTTTATCTCACGAAAATAGTAAAGATAAATTTCAAACGTTGCCATATTTCAACACATTTGCACAATTTTAATAAATATTTAATACGAACTATGGAAAGTGATTAAATATTTCGATTGATTTGTCGTTAAAGACTGATCAAACCGGCAAACGCGCGAAATAAACGAGATAAAATGTAAACAAATCAAATTTTAAAATAAAATCATTCAACCATATCGAAATCAATTTACGTACGCCTATGGATAATTATACAATAAAATATATTAATTGTACGTATATCCCACTAAAATGGTAAACACTTGGCAACGCTGCGATAATTACGTTTCATTATTTAGTGTAAATTTCAAACGTTGCCATATTTGTTCACATTTCGACAATTTTAATAAATATTTAATATGAAGTATGGAAAATGATTAAGATTTTGATTGAATTGTCGTTAAAGACTGATAAAACCGGCAAACGCTCCAATTAAGCGTGAAAAAATGTAAACAAATCAAATTTTAAAATAAAATCATCATTCAACGATATCGAAATTAATTTACAATTATACAATAATATATTAATTGTACGTATATCCCACTAAAATAGTAAACACGTGGCAACGCTGCTAGAATTACGTTTCATTATTTAGCATAAGTACTAACGGTAAATTTCAATCGTTGCCATATTTAAACACATTTCCACAATTTTAACAAATATTTAATATTAATTATTATTATTATTAATTTAATATGGAAAATGATTCAAGATTTCGATTGAATTGTAAATGGATTTTACGACCACGAAAACGCTATAATAACGCGTTTTTATTATGATTTCAAATCGGGCAGATACGTAACTATTTCCGGTATTTTTTTTTACAAAAACTTTTTGAAATATTTTGAAAATTAACTTTTGAAAAAAAAAACTTTCGATAAACCAGGTTGCGTTTTTGCCGGTTTTATTTGTAAAGATTCCTTATAAAAAAATTGATTATGTAAATAACAGAAATTCGTTAACCAGTTCTCGTGTAAATCAAAGCGACGTTGCCTTTTTTTTGGTGGATAAAAGTATGTTTGCTGAATTCGTAGGAAGAAGGGTTAGATGAAGATCAATTACTTAGTAATTTTCCAAATATCGATCCAGGGAAATTGAGCAGATTAAAAAATCGTCTGGTAACCAAACAATCTTCAAACGGTTTAAATTCTTTACCGCATTTTTTCGGTTATCAAGAATTTTATAAAGAATTCATTTTAATATCAGCAAATCACAATTTCAACGTACATTTACGAGATGCTTTCATAGCTGAAATAATCGAATTAAATGCGGCAACGTTCGATTTAGCGGGCTTGGAAGAATCAGGTAATATTTCCAAAAAAAAAAAAATTTCAATTTGCATCGTCGTATATGTTTTTTCTAGATATCGAAGTCGATTCTAATATCAGACAATCTTTTTTTATAAATATAAAAAATTTACGAATGCTCGCAAAGTTTTTAGGATTCGTTGAGAGTATACCGTATAAGTCAGAAGTTAATAATTATCCCGAAAATACGCTCGAAAGTCATTTCAAAATAAGAGATAAGGTTGTGTATAATTTTTCTTTCTTTTTTTTTGAACATTTCGATTGAAATTTTCGTATTTTTAGAAAACGCCTTGTTTCGACGTAAAAAAATTATTGTTGTCGTCTATAAAAAACAACAGGGTGGTACTACTAATACCTTGGTTAGTGAAGTATCTTTCGATGTTGGATTATGTCACGTTGAGGCTCCCTTATTATTTGTCTTTATACGAACTGCTTTATCAAATTTATCATTCTTACGAAAAAACTTCGAAAAAAATCGATTACAACAACGCTTTAATACAATTTTCTTTGGGTTGGTTATTCGATTTACCCAAATTTCCCGATGCCGATTATACGACGTTTCGGAAAAGTAAAAACGTACATTTTATAAGAAAATGTAATACATTGGACGATATTTCTATAGTGGATCAAAATATTTTATATTTCTGTTGTCCATATTTGGAAGAAATTAAAAAAATATTGACCAACAGTATAGGGAATTGTACGGTGACTGTCAAACACATTACTCCAGTATCTGCGGTGGAATCTTCGGAACAAATATCGAAAAAACGTTTGGAGGTGAGTTATAAATCTTAAATTGTGACAAAATTTGTTTAAAACTTGTGATTTTGGGGTAATTAAATGCAAAAACTTAAAGAAACCTTTCCAGGATGAGAACTTTTAGAAAAAAACTATCTACCACCATAAATCCCGCCCGAAGTACTCGATATTCTTTACAGTTACCCTTCTTTTTACTTTTATCCAGCTGATCATGGTCTTATACACACAAAAACTTAAAGAGACCTTCCAGGACGATGGATTTTGGGAAGAACTACCTTCTAACCTAAATCTCACCCCATGGAGTCGATATTTGTTACTGCTATCTCCTTTTCTACTTCTATATTTTCTGGTCATGGTTTTTTACCCACAAAAACTTGAAGAGACCTTCCAGGACGATGGATTTTGGGAAGAACTACCTTCCAACCTAATCCAATTCGATGGGAATCGATCTCCTTTACTGCTGTCTCCCTTTCAACTTCTATCTTCTCTGGTCATGGTTTTTTACCCACAAAAACTTAAAGAGACCTTCCAGGACGATGGATTTTGGAAAGAACTACCTTCTAACATAATCCAATCCGATGGGGATCGATCTCCTTTACTGCTGTCTCCTTTTCAACTTCTATCTTCTCTGTTCATGGTTTTTTACCCACAAAAACTTAAAGAGACCTTCCAGGACGATGGATTTTGGAAAGAACTACCTTCCAACCTAATACAATTCGGTGGGGATCGATCTCCTTTACTGCTGTCTCCTTTTCAACTTCTATCTTCTCTGTTCATGGTTTTTTACCCACAAAAACTTAAAGAGACCTTCCAGGACGATGGATTTTGGGAAGAACTACCTTCCAACCTAATACAATTCGGTGGGGATCGATCTCCTTTACTGCTGTCTCCCTTTCAACTTCTATCTTCTCTGTTCATGGTTTTTTACCCACAAAAACTTAAAGAGACCTTCCAGGACGATGGATTTTGGAAAGAACTACCTTCTAACATAATCCAATCCGATGGGGATCGATCTCCTTTACTGCTGTCTCCTTTTCAACTTCTATCTTCTCTGTTCATGGTTTTTTACCCACAAAAACTTAAAGAGACCTTCCAGGACGATGGATTTTGGAAAGAACTACCTTCTAACATAATCCAATCCGATGGGGATCGATCTCCTTTACTGCTGTCTCCCTTTCAACTTCTATCTTCTCTGTTCATGGTTTTTTACCCACAAAAACTTAAAGAGACCTTCCAGGACGATGGATTTTGGAAAGAACTACCTTCTAACATAATCCAATCCGATGGGGATCGATCTCCTTTACTGCTGTCTCCCTTTCAACTTCTATCTTCTCTGTTCATGGTTTTTTACCCACAAAAACTTAAAGAGACCTTCCAGGACGATGGATTTTGGGAAGAACTACCTTCCAACCTAATACAATTCGGTGGGGATCGATCTCCTTTACTGCTGTCTCCCTTTCAACTTCTATCTTCTCTGTTCATGGTTTTTTACCCACAAAAACTTAAAGAGACCTTCCAGGACGATGGATTTTGGAAAGAACTACCTTCTAACATAATCCAATCCGATGGGGATCGATCTCCTTTACTGCTGTCTCCTTTTCAACTTCTATCTTCTCTGTTCATGGTTTTTTACCCACAAAAACTTAAAGAGACCTTCCAGGACGATGGATTTTGGGAAGAACTACCTTCCAACCTAATACAATTCGGTGGGGATCGATCTCCTTTACTGCTGTCTCCCTTTCAACTTCTATCTTCTCTGTTCATGGTTTTTTACCCACAAAAACTTAAAGAGACCTTCCAGGACGATGGATTTTGGAAAGAACTACCTTCTAACATAATCCAATCCGATGGGGATCGATCTCCTTTACTGCTGTCTCCTTTTCAACTTCTATCTTCTCTGTTCATGGTTTTTTACCCACAAAAACTTAAAGAGACCTTCCAGGACGATGGATTTTGGGAAGAACTACCTTCCAACCTAATACAATTCGGTGGGGATCGATCTTCTTTACTGCTATCTCTTTTTTCTACTTCTATCCTCTATGATCATGCATCCCCTTTTCACTTATATGGTTCATTGTATATCTTTTGTTTCGTCTTTGTTACCTACACAATGACAACATGTCTAACTTTGCAAAAGTCTCAATACATCCATTGGGATCAACCTCAACTAGTGAAGATTTTCGATTCATTTTCATAAAAGAAAGGATTAAATTTTTCAAAAAACGATTCAAATACATGCTCTCATTTGCCATTTTTTAGACCAAAATAGCAATCCAAGCAATTGTATGGTCTACGGATCAGACCTAACCGAAAATATCTATATTTATGTTAAAAGTTTCCCATTTTGAGGTTAAATTCGTGTGCATTTTCGAATATTCGATTTTAGCAACAATTAGAAGAAACATTTTTCAACGGTCAACCGGATTCCGTTAAAAAAACAATCGAATTCGTGAGTGAACGTTTAGCTTCCACTTGCGTAAAACATATTTGTAATACAATAGTACCAACTTTTAGAAAAGAAGCATTGAAAACAATAAAAACATTTTTACAATCACAAACAACATCTACGATCCAAGAAAATAATCACCGGGTAAGTAATGCTGAATATACGAGGGTGATTCAAGTATATATCGGAATTTGTGAATAAACGCGCGAAAAAATTTAGTCGGAATCATATAACCTCACTTCTTAGTTGAGGATGTATAAGTGTCCGTTGCGCAACGCTTCATTTTTCGTTTTTTGGTGATAAATAATGTAAAATTCGCGAAAATTCGTGCTTCTCCAGGACTCAATTATATTAAAGGTGTTCCGCTTTCCGGAAAGGTCGAAAAGTGATGGTAAACTTGCCCTAGAGCAAGTGTTACCCACGAGAGCGTCACCGTAGTACAAAAAACTCATTTTGGGAGACGATATGGAGATGAGGAAGAAAGAAGAAGGCTCCCCAGTTAAAGCGGAGGTTATACTATCAAAGGGGAAGGTGTTGATGTTGACTTTCTTACCGAACAACGAACTGTGACTGCGCATTGTAGTAACCTGCGAAAAACACGGTGAAATATGTCTTCAGATCAAAATAACGCCGTGTTCCAATCCGTATTGCTGCAAGACAACGGCGGACCGCTTACAGCTGGGTTAGAAAACATTGGAACGCCCTTCTTATAGTCCCGATTCATCACCACGCGATTATTATATATCTGGATGACTAGCCGAGCGATTATTACGAAAAAAACATCCGAAACGTTTAGAAGATGTGGTAAAAGTATGTCACGTAGAAAAACTGTAAAAAATTTCAGTTCTGTAACTAAATAAAAAAATTTTTTATTATTGAACCACCCTCGTACACTTATATCATAAATGTAGAAATGGTCTGATTTTAATGCCGGCAGTAATAAACGTGTTTAACCTCGAATTATTAATAATTCCAACTAATACAACATTTTATATACTAGAAGCAGCGTTGCCACCTTGTATAAATATGTTTGAGTATATTTATTATTTATTTCGTGAATCGTAGTTTAGCTAAATAATAATCGATGTCTATAAACAAATATTTTTACGACGCGGCAACACTGTTTCAGAAGTTGTAGTGTTCGTTCCCGCGTTTATCTGTCGTCAAGTCGATCGGGAACTGTCGGTAATACGATAATGGCGGGTTAGCTACGATTCTCTTGACGTTGTTGTCACTGTTATCAATTTGTCGCAAGTTATTCGTTTTTCTAGATGATTCTTAGGATGAAAATTTCGCAGTTAGCTCAAGAAAATCTTATTTTTTTAAACGAAAAATGTTCGGCAGAAGTGTCTAGCATTCTTCGTGTGAGGTTACCGATCAGTATAGAAAATCTTCTAGCTATCGATACCCTTTCTCAAACGAAGTTGACGTGCGTTTCGATAGCTTCTAGAATGTGTAAAGAAAGATTGACACAGTGGATGAATTGTCACGTGACTATTAGTATATTTACGAAAGATTTCGAAAAGGAGTTGAATAAAATTTTTATCAACGGCAATAAGAAAAATGGGGATGATAAAATTGTTTTTTCTTTACCTTCGATTGGTAGAAGGGAAAGTCACGATGAGGATTCTTTGAGCGCTTTTCATTTGTTGGAAAAAATTAAGGTAAGTTCTTAATTTTGATAATATTGTTTTACATTTCGGTTTTTTTATAAAAAAAATTATTTTTGATAGGAATTTCTACAAATTTTTCATTATTTAAAAAATTGCTCGAATATATGGGGTGTTTGAATAAATAAAAATTTTAAAGCACAAAAATTTTACGTATTCTAACCTCAATTTTTTGAAATTTTTTGTCATTCTAATCGAAAAAACTTGGTTTTGCAATTTTTTATACAGGGTCCTATGTCAAAAATTAGTTGACCCAAAGATGAAATATAAAGATAAAATGGCCGAAAGGGGGCGTAATATCATTTTTAATTTTGAGATTCAACGTTTTTTGGAGATGTCCAAAATTATTATGGAATTTCTAAAATGGCCGATAGGGGGCGTAATATCATTTTTAATTTTGAGATTCTACGTTTTTTTCGAAATTTTTTGTCATTTTAATCGAGAAAACTTGTTTTTTGTAATTTTTATACCGGGTGTTCAGTTTAACAATTCCTATATCGATAATTAATTGACGAAAAGTTTTCTAAAATGGCCGAAAGTCGATAATTTCAAAATGGTTGAAAGGATTTTGTCAAATTTGGTATGTTTGAAAAGGAATATTTCTAAACTGACTTTCGAGGATGTAATGCTAAATGCTAAAGAATTATAAAAAATATTCAACCCCCTGTAATGGGAAAACGCCCTCTAACGGATATACAATCTAAATAAATCTCTTTCTGTGCTAATAACTTAAGAAAACGACTACGAGTTTAACAAAATTCCTTCAGCCATTTTGAAGGTATCAACATTCATTTCCGGTCACCCCCTACTACTTTCGCTGGAAAAAAATAGAAAAGGTGGACATTTAGAGAAAATTACTCGAATTTATTTCCAAAACTGTTTTATTTTAGTTTTCTATTGTAATAAACAGTTATACTCATTTTCCGGAAGTTTGTTTACCTAACATTAAAAGTAGGCGTCAATTATTTCAAATATATCAGAATTTTGACGGTATGTTTCTAAATCGTCTTAAATTTATGTCTGTTCTGATTTGAAATTATTTTTTTTAAACGTCAAATATGTTCTTCTTTTTTAGCACATAATACTTTCTCTACATAACCTTAACATTAGTTAGAAATGCTATTTTCACATCAAATTATGTCAAAATTGTCGAAATATTGACGGTTTTAGACAACGCCGAGTTTTCTTTTCCTTTAGCACATATACTTTCCCTACATAACCTCAAAATTAGTTGGAAATGGTGTTTTCACACAATATGATCTCAAATTTGTCTAAATATTGACGGTTTTACACAACGCCGAGTGTTCTTCGTTTCTAGCACATAATACTTTATTTACATAATCTCAAAATTATTTGTAAATCCTATTTTCACATCATATTATGTTAAAGTTGTCATAACATTGACAGTTTTAGACAAGGCCAAGTTTTCTTTTCCTTTAGTACACATACTTTCTCTACAAAATTAAATGGAAATGCTATTTTTACATCATATTATGTCAAAGTTGTCAAAATATTGACATTCCCAGTCAACTCCGAATGTTCTTTTTTAGCAAACCATACTTTCTTTACATAACCTTAAAAGTAGTCGGAAACGACATTTTTCCATTTTATTACTATAATATGTCAAAATATTGATGTGGTGATTTTCAATTCAATATGAAAGTTATGATATTACTACGAATACACTCAAAAATAATAATTTTCAACATTGGCCACTTCGGTCATTACTTTTTTAAATGACCTTTTTTGCTCAACATCCGATCCTTTCTCTACATAACCTCAAATTTCAAACATTCTGAAACCTTGACGTATTAACTTCCGATTTTCACTATACTCGAAAAAATTTTAAGTTTATTTATAATGTTATTGGAAAAATAAACTGATCTCTGTTTTCTCCGGGGGTATTTGAAGTTATTTAAATTTTCAGACTACATCTGTAGATATTTTAGATGGTACTGATAACGTCGATAAAAAAACAGTCCTTGACATTGTCGCGAAAGCTTATACGACTTTAACCGCCAGATGTGACGTCAACGACATCATAACCTCAAATATTTGTAACTGTCTATTAGATTTTTCGTTGTTGCTAAGTGAGTACGACTATTTTTTTTACCCGATTTAAGTAATTTGTTTATATTTTTTTAATTTTTACTTAGTTGCTTTAAATGACTTCTAGCTTGTTGAATAGTAGTAACGTCGCGGTGTTGCCATATTTTCCATTACATATAGTAAAATTTTTATTTGATCGATTTTGTGAAATGAAATTTTAGTAAAAAAATAGTAAATTAGAAATCTTTCAATTTTGACAACGCTGTAGTGATTTTTAGAGGGGTATCTTCTCAGGTATAACATTTTCTCGGTTGCTTCACGTTTTGATTCAATTCCACTTCATATAGATTTAAATCCTTAAATTCCGGCAAACCTGTAGCAACTTCACGCCATATAGAAGGAGTTCCTTCAATTCTGGCAACGCTGTAGCGATTTTTAAGATAGGTATCACATTAAAAGGGAAATTTTTCCAGTTGTTTGAATATTTTGATTTAATTTTATATCAAACTCCATATCGGAAGAAATCTTTCAATTCTGACAACACTGTAATATATTTTTCTCCATATCAAAGGAAATCTTCCAATTCTGTCAGCACTGTGTGATTTTTTTGAAGCTGCTCGACGATTTGATTAAATTTCATATTAAAATTCCTGCATATCGAAGTGAAAGTTTCAATTCCGGCAACACTCTGTAATAATTTTATCCATATCAAAAGAAATCTTTCAATTCTGGCAACACTGTGTGATGTTTTCTATATATCGAAAGAAATCTTCCAATTTTCGCATTACTGTGTGATTTTTTCGAAGCTGCTCGACGATTTGATTTAATTTTATATTAAATTCATATCGACAGAAATTTTTCAATTCTGCCAACATTGGATGATATATTTATCCGTATCGAAGGACATCTTTCAATTCTGGTAACACTGTGTGATAACTTTCTGGTTTCTGAACGACTTATTCAGTTTTATATCGAGCTCCTTCGTATTAAAGAAAATCTTCCAATTCTGGCAACATTGGATGATATTTTTTATTCGTACCGAAGGAAATCTTCTAATTTTGGTAACAGTATGTGACAATTTTCGAGTTACTGTACGATTTATTTAATTTTATATCAAGTTCCTACAGATCGGAGAAAATCTTTCAATTCTGGCAACGCTGTGTAATATGCTTTTAGTTGCTCGACGATTGGATTTAATGCCCCAAAACGATCTATGGAAATTGTTAATAAAAATTTGGATTTGGTATTCAAAAACTAGAGACAATTTATTTAACGATCTTTTATCGCCAAGGAATATAACTTTGATGAATGATAGTAAAAATCAACGGCCATCTTGGAAGGCTTTTGCCGAGTTAGTAGCTCTTCTTATAATCGAAAACGTCGTTCGCTGTGATAATTTCGAAAGCCAATGCATCGCTTTCTTTAGGAAAGATTGGGAACAGGTAATAAACTGATGATTTATCTATGTCTCATCTTTTTTTAAATATACATTTTTCTATAGAAATTAAAAAAATCCATTAATTGGAAAGTAAAACTTGGCAACGATGTAATTAATTGTGTGGCTTTTTTTGAGTGCATGTGACAGCCAATGTTAGGTTATAAATTCGAGCTACATCATGTTGCCAAGTTAATTTCTATTTCATCAATTATTGAAAGTGAATATTTGAGACGAATTTTTCGTGATAAAGCATTTTTGATATCAATTTTGATTATTTTTCGTTTAGTTTAGTCGAGTGTGTTTTGTTTTAGGCTGTTGTTAATAATGTTTGTTATTTTATGCGAGAATTTGTGAAAATATTTAACGAAAACAGGAGTAATTGTAATCAGTTTACAATGTTGCTCGAATTTTTGGCTGATTTTTGCTTGGATACGGAAAATAAGTGATTTCATATATTTTTTTTAACTTGACTGTATATATCATAATTAATTATATTTTATCAAAACATGCAGAAGGTTTTATTTTCTTTTTTTTTCACATCGAAATCTTTCAAAATGACCGTCTAAAGCTCAAAAAATTATAAACAAAAAAATTTGAATAAATCGATTATTGAACTATTCGAAATATAATCGATTATAAAAAGTAGATTCAGCGATTATTCAATGGACGGCGAAAGGAAAACCCGGAAAAATCTCGTTTTTGTATCACATAACCTCAAAAGCAGTTATAACCCATATTTTACAGTATATAACCTAAAATATTTTAAAATTTTGACGCGGATGGAAATTGAAATTTAAGTCAAAAAATCTTTGGAAATGACATTAATTGACCAAAAAATTGTTTTATGATATACAAAAATAGTTCGCACAAATCGATTAAAGAACGAAATATAATCGATTATAAAAACAAAAAAGTGACACGATTTCTGGGATTTGCTTCCAACTATATAAAAAAATAAGTCGTATGAATGGAATTTGCGATTATTCAAATTGTCGGTGAAAAAACAGAAAATGTACTTTCTTCGCATAACCTCAAAGGAGTTGAAAACAATATTTTGTCAGCACTTAACCTCAAATATCTCAGAATTTTAACGTTTTGCGTCAAATCCGATCCTCGATGTCAATTTTACGTAGAAAAATTATTGAAAATGTTCGTTTCATATTAGATACAAAAATGAATCGATTAACGTATAACTCGATGTAGAATCGATTATAAATACAAGAAAGTGAAACGATATCTGAGATTTATATCGAAATGTGTGAAAAAATAAGACATATGAAATGAAATTTGCGATTAGTCGAATCGGCGGTGAAAAAACAGAAAATGTACTTTCATGACAAAACCTCAAAGGAGTTGAAAACAATATTTTGACAGCACCTAACCTCAAATATCTCAAAATTTTAATGTTTTGCGTCAAATCTGATACTGGATGTCAATTTTACGTAAAAAAACAAGCTCTGAAAATTGATAGATGAATTATGAGTTAGCAGAAAGAAGAAAAATAGAAAATGAAATCTGCGATTATTGAAACAAACAGTAAATAAATAAAGAAAAACAAAAAAATCGTTATTTCCTTCACATAACCTCAAAAAGAGATAAAAACGATATTTTGACAGCACCTAGCCAAAAATATTAAAAAATTTTGGTTTGGCACATCGAGCTAAATCTGATACTGGATACCATTGTCACGAAAAAAAAATCATGGAAAATGATCGTATCAGTTACAAAAATAAATCGTTTAACGCATAATTCGATGTAAAATCGATTATGAAAAGAGAAAAGGGAATTGAAACCTAAAGCAACTAAAATTCTACACCCTGCACTTTTCGAGTGACTAGACGAACGCAACTACCAACTTCTGTTATAAAAAAATCAAAAACCACCCTAGAAACCAAAAAAATCGCATTTTCGATAAAAATATTATTTACTTGGCGATAAATTGTCTAAAAAAACTCTACACTTTGTGTTACAATCCACTCAATGTCTGTGATTGTGTAGACGAAAATTAGAGGTGGAACGCATATGTTGAGCGTTACAAAATAACGGTTGAGTCGAAACGTGAAAACAGAAATAACTATTTCGCATGGAATGGTAGGATATTTGATCCTATCGGATTACCGGAAGCATTTTTGACCCACCTGACTGTATTAGAACATTTCAGAATTGTAAAAAGTGAAAATATTTGAATTACCCCCACTTTTCTGCTAAAGTCCTGTAAACGTTAAATCGTTAAGAGTGTTAAATTCCACGCTAAGTATAGGAGCAAGAAACGTATCGTATCGCGTCGGTGAAGAATTTATAAAAAAATAATACACAATATGAGATTAAGAGAGATTTATTGATTTTTAATAAAAAAATGAATTATATTTGTCAATCAAATATAATAAAAATGTTTTTGCCACAAATTCCATTGCTTTTCGGAAGAATCTTCATGGAAATTACAGTTTTTCTGTTACATTTTGTGTGGAACATCCTTCCGGTTCATCTGATCCGTCGATGCAGTCCATAACACCATTGCAAAGTTGTTCTATCTTAATACAAGCATTATTATCGCAAGGATGCTCTCCGGCTTTACAAGCTCGTTCGTAGTTACAATTTTTTTCATCGCTACCATCCCAACAATCGATTCTTTTATCGCAAATGTGCGTTTTGGATACACAAGACGTTTCGTTACCGCAATGGAAATGAGTCGAATAATCACAATCTGAAACAAAAAATTTCACTGGAAAAACAAATTTCATTAGAATCCAAAATGCGTTGAAGTTGTGTGAGAATACATTGTATTATACTCAGTCAACTCAGTATATATGACCGTGTATAATGAGCAAACGACGCTGGATGAAGAACAAACACTGCCCTGAATAATCATCAAACTCTACCCTATATAATTATATAAATACGCCCCTGTATCATAAACACACGACCCTGTATAATAAACCCACAACCCTGTAGTATAAACACACGTCCCTGTATTATAAACACACGACCCTATATAATGATTATATATATAATAAATACACGATCCTGTAATATGAACAGACGACCCTGTATAACACACACATACACACGTCTCTATATCCCACCACCATCTAAACACACGACCCTGTATAATGAGCCCACCACCTTGTATTATAAACACAAGACCCTGTATAACAAATCCACGACCCTGTAACATAAACACACAACCCTCTAATATAAACACACGACCCTTTATATTGAACCCACCACCTTATAAACACACGACCCTGTATAATGAACCAACCACCTTGTATTATAAATACACGACCCTGTATAACAAATCCATGACCCTGTATCATAAACATACGACCCTGTATTATAAACTCACAACCCTGTATTATAAACACACTACCATATATAATAAACTCACTACCATATATAATAAACACACGACCCTGTATAAGAAATCCACGACCCTGTATCATAAACATACGAACCTGTCTGAAAAACATACGACCCTGTATAATGAACCTACCACCTTGTATTATAAACACACGACCCTGTATCATAAACATATGACCCTGTATTATAAACTCACAACCCTGTATTATAAACACATTACCTTATATAATAACCACACCATCCTGTATAATGAATATATCACCCTGCATTATAAACACACGATGTTGTATAATGAATATACGACCCTGTTTAATATAATAATAATATAATTTCCACCGGATCATAGAAAATTGACACACATGATTCATGACAGATGCGATCATAGAATACATACGTACCATACAACATGGAATATACACGTAACAGTTCTCACTTGAGATCATAGATCGTAAAACTCTTGACGTACAGGATTGATGTGATAAATGACACATGACAGATTTCAATTCACAGTAATATAGAAGATTTGTGATAATTAAATTTCATATTAGAGATAAAGACTGTAGGGTTTAAAGTAGTAACGCTGCATTAGAGGAATTAGGGTCAAAGTACAATATATGTATATCATATAATTGAATATTATTATTGAAATTGGAACATAGAATATTGAAAGGTTGATAACCGCTAATTTAAATTCATTACTATGAATACTTACCGCAATTTTGTTCATCAGATTTATCTGAACAGTCTATGAAACCATTACATCGTTTTTCCGCATTTATACACATATTTCCACAATTAAATTGATCCTGTGCGCAATTGAGAGTAGTTTTTCTTGGCGAACATTGATATACCTGATACTTTCTACTCAAAATTTGACAAAATTCAATGTTGATTTGGCATAATCCCCCACAACCTGTAGGGTCGTATTCATCTATGGTTTGGACGCATTCAGGTTTAGACGTACCATTGAGTTTCAAACAAATTTCTTTTTCTAACGTACAGTTTGTACAATAAGGTTTCTTTTCAAAAACCATCGTCTAAAAATATATTAATAGAAGTTATTAATTTCAGTACATCATATTTATACTAAAAAGATATATAATTCCCAAAATGGATACAAATGAATGAATCCAATACTAAAATATGTTTTAATAAATAATTTGTTTATTTGAGTCTGAAAGCCGACCCTGTCTGTTACGTTTAAAGATTGTACACTAACCATCGATCTTCGATTACTTTCCACGAAATACAAAAGATCTATTAGTTATTAACATGATTTATAGAAAGATATATTATTTGAAATAATTATTCATGGTTAAAATTGAAAGTAATAATAAACAATAGGTTATGTATATACTCGTATATTCTAAATTGATAATTACATATAATTAGTTTGTATGGCGTATGTTTTTTCTAATCTTGCAACGTACGTTATAGAATATTACACATGTAGTAAAAATTGAATGAAATAATGAATAGATTTACAGCATTGTCAGATTTCTCGTTTTTAAGTTAACATTGGTAAATTTAACGTAATTATACATTTAGATGTATTTGAATCTAGTAAATTGAAATAATTAAATAAAACTTACAGTTTCTTTAGTAAAAACGTCGTTATTGACATCAGTGACTAATTCTTCGTTAATTGTATCATTTATTGACATTGGTTTTGGTCTATTGCGAAAATTCACATCTTTAGGATAAACATAATGTTTTACCATTTTTTCTTTTTTCTTAAAAACCGTATTATCTGTAAATTAATATGGTATTATACACTCAAGCAACATTTCTACAATCGCAAGTCACTAGTAAAAAAACTGCACACAGAATTCTATTTTTTCTATTGAAATCTTAAAGCTTCAAATTATATTTAAAATATTGTTGTTTTTTGTTTTCATAGTCCAACATTTTTTTATGATCGGTAACCACTTTTTTAAGCTTGTTTACAACAGTGTTAATTTAAAAATAACCGACCCTTGTAAAGGGTCGAAATTCATCACGGACAGCAAGAACACTCAGTCAGTAGCAGATTCTGCGAGCCGACAGCCACGACTCAGCGCCTAAAAGCGTGAGTCTCAACTGGGATTTTCAAGAAAATACAATGTTAGCCAGATTTAACAATTTCAACAACATTACTAACAACTCTTTAGCTGCATTGCACGAGTTGTTCCCAGAAAAGGTGATTTCGCGAAGAGGTGACATCGAGTAGCCACTGACTTGACCCCACCTGATTTTTTTCTTGCGTGGGGTTATCTTGAGAGCGAGAATGATACACGAAATTTGACAGATTTAAGAAATAATATTAAAGAGAAGATCAGGTGTATTCCTCGATCACTTCTTCAAGAAGTTTTTGAAAATGTCAACGCGATGGCCGTCATTTGAACAACGTCGTGTTTAAAAAGTAAAATTTTGTTTATTGCCTTTTAATTTATATCAATAAATACATATAATAATGTATTTTTTTCCTACAAGTTGTCACATGCAAGTTAAATATAATAGGTTCGATCCAGCCCATCAAAAAACCGTCTTGGTACGGTGACGATTCTGCGCAATAGAGATTACAATTTATTATATATATTATATAAACGCTCCTAATAACCGTTCCGAAAACGGTCCAACTAAAAGGTTATAAAAAACCTAATAAAATGATCGTAAAATAGAAAAAATCAACGATACTTACCTAATGTTAAAAAAATTCCAAACCCGACTACTAACAATATAGATAAAAACACTAACATATATACTAAAACTTTCACTTTGGAATTTCGTTTGATTCTAACGTCATCATCATTTATTTGCAACACCCATCTATGTCCGAAAACATTCTTTTTAATGATAACTTTTTTATTACCAAAATTTCTATCATCTACTTTTTTACTGATCGTGTATGAAGATATATTTTGATTGTTTTTTTCGTAGTAATGTATTTTAGTTAATTCCACGTTACTCGGTTGCAATATCATTTTGATTACGTCGATGTAAATGATGAATTTACGATACAAACATTGTTAATTTGTTTTGAAAAATGAGACGATTTCTAACATGTGCCATTTGCCATGTGCCTCGAACCACTAATAGCCGCCGGTTTCAATTAACTCGAAATAAAGGTAACGTCCGAAAGTGAGGAAAGGTAAAAACATACTGGTAGACTTAACGCCGTAGCCAGAGGAGGGATCAAGAGCGATTCATCCACTCCGAAATAAAAATAAAAAAACAAATGTAATTATTTAACTTTATGTGTTGTATGTGATGAGAATTTTTCTCGGTAGATTCTTTTTGCCAAAGTTCCTTATTGTACTGCAAATTTTTTTGGCCCTTACTGTCTTTAATGACAGTTAAGACAACTTGAAATTTCTCGCACTATAACACTAATGAACCAAATGTTCCAAATTCACAACGTATAGTAGACTTTTCGTCATTTGGTTTCTTACAGATATCTATACATTCTATGTGCATAAATGATTCACTTCCCAAGTCCCAATATCGTTATTTTAGCTAGAATTCACACATTTTTATATATATTTCGACTTCTATTTAGTTATTGAAACCTTTTTGGCCCTTACTGTCTTTAATGACTGTTATTAAAACAAATTGAAAGTTGTTGCACTATAACACTAATGAACCAAATGTTCAAAATGCACAGTTAATTGTACACTTTTCGTCATTTGGTTTCTTACAGATATCTATACATTCTATGTGCATAAATGATTCACTTCCCAAGTCCCAATATCGTTATTTTAGCTAGAATTCACACATTTTTATATATATTTCGACTTCTATTTAGTTATTGAAACCTTTTTGGCCCTTACTGTCTTTAATGACTGTTATTAAAACAAATTGAAAGTTGTTGCACTATAACACTAATGAACCAAATGTTCAAAATGCACAGTTCATTGTACACTTTTCGTCATTTGGTTTCGTACAGATATCTATACATTCTATGTGCATAAATGATTCACTTCCCAAGTCCCAATATCGTTATTTTAGCTAGAATTCACACATTTTTATATATATTTCGACTTCTATTTAGTTATTGAAACCTTTTTGGCCCTTACTGTCTTTAATGACTGTTATTAAAACAAATTGAAAGTTGTTGCACTATAACACTAATGAACCAAATGTTCAAAATGCACAGTTAATTGTACACTTTTCGTCATTTGGTTTTTTACAAATATCTATACATTCTATGTGCATAAATGATTCACTTCCCAAGTCCCAATATCGTTATTTTAGCTAGAATTCACACATTTTTATATATATTTCGACTTCTATTTAGTTATTGAAACCTTTTTGGCCCTTACTGTCTTTAATGACTGTTATTAAAACAAATTGAAAGTTGTTGCACTATAACACTAATGAACCAAATGTTCAAAATGCACAGTTAATTGTACACTTTTCGTCATTTGGTTTTTTACAAATATCTATACATTCTATGTGCATAAATGATTCACTTCCCAAGTCCCAATATCGTTATTTTAGCTAGAATTCACACATTTTTATATATATTTCGACTTCTATTTAGTTATTGAAACCTTTTTGGCCCTTACTGTCTTTAATGACTGTTATTAAAACAAATTGAAAGTTGTTGCACTATAACACTAATGAACCAAATGTTCAAAATGCACAGTTCATTGTACACTTTTCGTCATTTGGTTACTTACAGATATCTATACATTCTATGTGCATAAATGATTCACTTCCCAAGTCCCCAATATCGTTATTTTAGCTATAATTCCTATTTTTTTTATAAATATTTCGACTTTTATTTAATTATTGAAACTTTTTTGGTCCTTACTGTCTTTAATGACTGTTATTAAAACAAATTGAAAGTTGTTGCACTATAACACTAATGAACCAAATGTTCAAAATGCACAGTGAATAGTACACTTTTCGTCATTTGGTTACTTATATTTTGTGTCCATATATGATTCATTTCCGAAGTCCCCAATATCGTTATTTTAGCTAGAATTCACAGATCAGTAAACGTTCGTTTACTGATCGATACAATACGTTTTTCTCCAGCGGTTGCGGTTTTGTCGATGCTGCTCTGAACGTATTTTAACGACAATGTTCATGGTAGATTCATATTTTTCACAAACCGTAAATGAATTTAAAAAAAGATGTCTTGGTCATAAAGTTATAAATGACAGCACGTTCTTACGTTTCACAGGGCTAGCTGGGACTAAACTACAATCACAAACACCTAAGAAATAATTTACAGTTGAAGAGAAATAAAAAAATCAGTCGGTACTTGTCGTAGTAATTTTTTACCTTACCTTCGTTTTGTCGTTTCTAATTTGAAAGGTTAACTAAAAGTTCAATTCTTTTCTTCACATGAATATACAACAAAAATCTAATGCGGCGTACCGAGAAATGTCAATACAAATTAAGATCCTTAAATTATGAGTTAAATTCATTTAAAATTATATTGATACTAATTTTTTATCATTGAAAGTATCTGGAAATGAATTAAACTCGGTGTAAAAATCATTATAACAAATAAAGAAAATGAAGATGTTATTGAGAAAAATTATGAAATGGAAATGTAGAATAAAACTTTGTTTTTTTAGAATTGTAGAAAATTTTATGATTTACAACTTTTATTTCAATATTTTTTGCGATATGAATCGCCGTTTACGAAAAATTAAAAAAATTGTTTAAGTCGATCTTAATTTTCAAATAACTTTTCTACTACTCACGGTATCTATAGATATTGGAATTATTTGATAAAAACAGCTACTAGGTGAGCAAAAATATAGTTTTTGATAGAGTAGCGCCAAAAGAGAGCAAATAATTCTAAGCGCAAAGAAGAAGCGTCATTTGAAAACATCATGATGAAAAAATTTGACAATTAATAATAGATAATAATAGTAATAATAATAAATTGTCTGCGCCGGGTATATCTTAGATAATGCGACGATGGCGTGTGTTCTTCAGCAAAACGTACTTCAAGGGAGATGATAATTGACTCTATGTATGGTACTACTAAAGACCTCTTCTAGTATCCTGAAGTTCTTTCTGTTGGATGATTGCTTTTATGACGTTGTTTCTCCGTAATACGCGGCATTGATGTCCTCCAGTCCGACTTTGCAACTACAGCAGCTTCCTTTATAATTTCGTTAGCCACTTTTCCGGATTTTCAGACTAGTCTTTAATTAATTAAAAGGAAGAGCCTTTAAACGAGGCGTTGACCACATCCAATGCTACAGATTGGACATAATATTTACATAAAATCTACTTTTTCAATGTATTATCATAATTGCAATAAATAAACATTAGAGATTTACAAAAAAAACCTCAGTGGGCCGGATAAAGTAAGAAGAAGGGCCGCGCCCGGCCCGCGGGCCGCCTGTTGCCCCCGGTGTAGAGTATAACGAATCCAATGGTACGTTTCCTAATATGTGTTATCGGCAAAAAAGAAATTAATTAATTATATCTCACTGTAACGAAAAACAATTATACGAGGATCGTGCCAGAAATACCTGACACAACAAAAAAACACAAAAATTTTGGAAAAAAATATATCCATTTTCCAAAGTAATTTCCTTTTAGCTCCATACACTTTTCTAGGCGATGTTCAATAAGTTCATTAACATTTTTATGATGACAATCGTCAAGATTCTCAAAATAATTATCAACTTCTACATCTCCTCCTCATTGATGGAAAATCTTCTACGTCGGAGCAAAAAAATCATCCGAGGGGGCTAAATCTGGTGAATAACGTTGCAATAAGCTGGCATAATAATCGCCGTTGATAGTTTTCCCTTTTTCAAGATAGTCAATGAAAATTAACCCACTCGCACTCGAAAAAACAGACATTATCACCTTGCCTGCAGATGGAACCTTCTTGGGACCCGTTTCTCCTTTTTCAGTCCATTGTTTCGATTGTTCTTTTGTTTCTGGTGTGAAGTGATGGACCCCCATATCAGCCATTGTTATGAATGGGCGCAAACATTCATCGATGGAAACATCTTCTACGTTTTTGTTCCATTCACGATCATCTAGTTCCGCTTTGTGGATTTGTTTCGATATTTCTGGAGTCATCACTTCATTTGGTCGACTACTGCTACCTAACATTTATCTGAAGCAACTACCGTAATCTCGAGGTCATGCCAGGTACTTCTTGGACTATCCTTGTAGACTGGCCGTGAGGCAGAGGGAGAATTCGATCCGCTGTCATTAGCTGTCATTCGATGTATTGCAGTACGACTTTGATGAAAAATGTGCCTTTGCGCATGAACATTCACATTTTCCTTGCCTGTTGTTCAGTTTACTGTTGATTCTTTGTGTAAAACCTAACGATTCCAAAGTGTTGTGATTTAACAGGCCCATAATGCCTTTAGATCCGATTGTTGTGGCAACAATTGTTGCGCTCTTACAAGATGGTAGGGGGCAACGTGAAATTTCAAGAATTGTTGATGCTAGTGTGCAGCGCTTTCTGGAGACTGACCTGATCACTAGAAGACCAGGGTCTGGGTGAAAAAGAGTTATCACTCAACGAGATGTCCGTTTTATGGTGTCCACAAGTTTGCAGAATAGGACAGCGAAATCAGTTGGAAGAAGTGAGAAATGTCAACGTTAGTGAATGGAACGTTAGAAGAAGACTTCATGCTGCTGGACTGTCATGCAGAAGAATGGCTACAGGTCCCCCGTTGTAACGCCAGCATCGGACCGTAAGATTGACATTTGCCAGAGATCACGTTCGTTGGAACGTCGATGAACGTCGACGAGTGTGGAGAAGACCTGGGGAAACATATGCTGAAGTTTGCATTGGCGGGTGTCTTCCATTTGGCGGTGGATCAGTTATGGTTTGGGCGGGAATTACTGCACAAGCTCGAACAGAGTTGGTCTTCATAGAAAATAGCTCCATAACCTCTAATTATGGGAGAACGAGGCATTTTTATGCAAGATAATGCGAGACCACATACAACCGGAATTGTCAGGGAGTATCTGGATGAGGTGGAAATTAGGCAGTTTGACTGGCCAGTCCGCAGACCAGACATGAATCCCATAGAACATGTCTGGGACGAGTTGGGACGACTGATCCGCAGACACATACCAGTATCAAGAACTGCCAAGAAGCTGAGAAGATTGCTGTTGCAGGAATGGGATAATATCAACCAGAATGTGGTGTTAATTCAAAGTATGCCTCACCGACTTCAAGCAGTCATCAAGGCAAGAGGAGAGAATAAACGTTATTAGTGTTTATTATCTCCCTAACAACAAAATGTTGAATTCTGCCCGAAAAGTTAATTCGTTGCTTTTTTAGAATAAATCATTAAATCCAAGAAAAAAAAATGCATTTTTATTTAGTATAGAGTATCACATGCAGCTTACAAAAGCACATGCAATGATGTACAGCTTACGAATACTATCTGAAAATGTAAAATTTCAAAGAACATGAAAATTTTAAGGTTACTTCAAGTTTTTGCTCGCAGTGTATATTTTATTATTTCATTTATAATAATTGATTATTCTAAAACGTTTTGTTTTAATGTACTGACTAAAAATCAAAACCCAGTATCGAATAAATATCACGTGATTAGTGATAGATAGATAGTTGTTAGTGGTCAATACAAACTATGACACAACTACCGGAAATGACACGCAACATGGGGAAAAATTGATCAAACACCATATGTTTCCTGTTATATCGAGCATGTCATTCAGGTATGTTAAAATTTCTTGATAATAAACTAAATATAATACCGGGACTTTAAGAAGATTCGTATTTTTGATAAAATTATAATTTTACGATAATTTCATAAAGACACGATAGATTTTTTACATTGTTGTCAAGTTGTGTCCAGTTAAAAACATACCATGATATTGTTGATTTACTATGTGTACATGTAATTCAATTTTGAATATTATTAACAAAAGAAAAAAAAATAATAATGAAATAATTATGTAATCAAATGAGAATCGATCGATACAAAACTGAGAAAATTTCATAGAAAGTAAATCTCACAACACCGAAGATCGAAATCACACGGCTGCCAACGCTTAGAATGTTATTTCTCCTGTTATACGAGTCTTGATTTCACTTACAATTTGAATAATTAGATTTTGTTGTGTCCAAATTACAAATTTAATGGAAAATGCATAAAAAAATCAACTTTATGTGTGTTTTTGCTGTTTGTGATTAAAAATTCTTCAATTTTCATGTCTTGATACAGGGGCGGACTTACTATCCACCATATTATATTTTTGTACTTCTGGAAATATCGAAAATAGCTGGAAAGGTGGAAAAGGGAATTTAGTGGAGAAAATAAGGTAGAAAAGAGCAAAACTGAAACATTTTTAAACATTTATTTCTACTAAAAATATTTATTTTCTTACTAAAGTCTTCTTTTATAATTTTTTTCTCACAATAGAGTTAGTACTTCTTCTGGAGTCTAGAATACGAAAATTTCGCTGTAATTGTATGAATAGTTGTAATAAAATCACTATTTATCGATTTCTAATCATACTTATCGATATTTCGATTCATATTGATATCTAAGGATTTACTACAACATTTATCGATATAAATGTCAGTTTTTTTCAGATTTAACGATTTATAACCACATTCGATAAAAACTATCGATTTATATCTAATTTCTATACATATTCATCGATTAGCATCGATTTATAATAATATTTATTGGATATTATCGATTTGTATTGAAATATGCCGATTTTCATCGATAGCTATCGATATTCACCGAATTCTACGTCCATTTCTGATGAAAAAACCCGATTTATTTCGATATCTAGATATTTATAACTATATCTAATCGATGAGATGATCGATTTTTATTGAAATATATCGATAACTATCGATTTATATCGATATGTATCAAAATCTATCGATATTTGCCGATAACACTCGATTTTTATCGAAACTCATCGATTTCTGATCATATTAATTGGAAACTATGGATTTCTAGCTAATGTTCATCGATGACTATCGGTTTATATCGAAATTTATCGGTATTCATCGGCTTTTGATTATATTTTTAGAAAACTATCGATTTTTAGCTAATGTAAATCGATGACTATCAATTTCTATCAAAATCTATCGGTATTTGTCCATACAAATCGATAACTATCAGTATTTTCTGAAAACAATCGATTTCTATTGAAACTCATCGATTTCTAATTATATTATTAGAAAACTAAGTTTCTATCTAATATACATCGATGACTATCGATTTATATCGGTATATATCAAAATCTATCGACATTTACTCATATGAATCGATAATTATCAGTATTTTCTGAAAACAATAGATTTCTATTGAAACTCATCGATTTCTGATTATATTTTTTAGAAAACTATAAGTTTTTGTCTAATTTACATTGATTACTATGAATTTATATCGATATCTATCAAAATCTATCGACAATTGTCCATATGAATCGATAACTATCAGTATCTATAGATAACAATCGATTTCGAATCAGGTTAATTGAAAATTATCCATTTCTGTCTAATATATTATCAAATATTTATTTATTGAATGGTATCGATATCTATCAATATCTGACCTTAAGTGTTATCAGTATATATCGATGATAATCTATTTATATCTAGATCTAATCATATTAATTAAAAACTATCGATTTATATTGATATCTCTTCAAAACTATCTTAATTTCAACATATTTATAGTAAATTACGGATTTTGACATAAATTTATCCATACCTATGGAGTTTTATTGATATTTAAGAATTGTTTAAACATTTATTGATATGACTATCAATATTTCCTATATTTTACGATTTCTAATCATACACAAAAACTATGAATACCCATCGAATATCAAACTATTTTTTACAACAGTTAACAAAAACTATCGATCTCTATTTAATATTTATTCATATGAATTGATAATTATCGATTTCTATTAAATCGAAAGATGTATTAATCGATATGTGTCAAAATATCTCGTAAACTACAGATACCAATCGATATATATCGATGTATTTGAAAGTATAAATAAATTTTCTTCACGAAGTTTATTGTATGACACTTACTTGATTGTTAGTGATGTCTAAAAGTTCTTTTTTTGATAATTTTTCGACAATGGCGGCTGTATAACAATCACCCAACATATTATTTGTCGTTCGAATCCTATCTCTACGGACAAACATAAATATTCCAGTTAATTGTTTTATATTTGAACTCGTTTTGGTTAATTATGAAAAAAAAAAGCGGCAACATCGCGCTGTAATGTAAAAATTTTATTATCCAAGAATTCAAGTTATATAAATGATCTATTGAAATTGACGGTTCGCAATAGCGGAAGTCACGGAACAGATAATTTCATATAAACATTGCGCTGTTGCCAACTGTCGTCAATCGTTTGCTGTAATATAACGTGTAATATTTAACACTAAACTTACACGAGCCAGTCAATAGCAAATAATAGAGGCAGATCATCAGCTGGTATACCAATCGAAGATATAATCATCAACAGCAGCACTATAGCCGCACTTGGGACACTGGCTGATGAGAAAGACAAAATTGTTGAGGTGACCCTAAACAAAAAATTCTTCTTCCTATTAATATAACTACTTTCGTCCATGTCACTATTACGCAAGCGTTATAACATAAACTGCGCAGTTTTAGAACCACCCAATCCATTGTTGCCAGATTTGCAAAAAAAATCAATTTATATAAAGAAATTTCAACTAGAATTATTACTACGGAAATTATATTTTTTCTATTGGAATTAAAAGCATTTTGATACAAAATTGTTTATTTATCATAAATTCTAGTAATTATATTAACGAAATCAATTAATAAGGTGCGTGAAAAGGAATACGAAACGTCGTAATCGCAAAGCTATTTTGTTATTTAAAAAATCCATTCGTAATTTAAAGTTTTTTTGTAAAATTTCTACGACGTCATCCACCTAAACACCCGCTGCAGTTTTGAAGATTTTTTGTCTAAATTTCGTCAAGAAAATCTGGCAACACTGTCTATAATATTAAAATGTGTAATTATAATGAAATGGACGTCGAATTTTGAATTCAAATGATGTAAGCAGGTCCGTACTATCAATATAGAACCTAATCTAACCTCTTTTAGAGCCAAATATAATAATTAGAATAAAAACTATACCATATTGTGACCAAGGTACCAGCTCCCAAATAAAAACTGTTCATTTGAGCCATGAATATCGTGGCAACAGCTAAAAATAACGCAGTACCATTCATATTAATATTAGTCCCTATCGGCATCACGAATCTAGTAATAGATGAATGAATTTTCAGCACATTATCCATAACCTCGAAATTTATAGGTAAAGCAGCCGCCGCAGAAGCTGTGGCGAAAGCAGTTAAAGTACCTAAAACAATGTATTTAGTTAAACTAATCGATTTCTGATCATATTAAATTTAAAACTACCGATTTATAACTATTCTACCTAGATAACTATCGATTTATATCGATATCTATTAAAATCTATAGGCATTTGTCCACATGAATCGGTAACTATCAGTATTCTCCAATTACAACCAATTTCTATTGAAACTAATCGATTTCTGATCATATTCATTTGAATATGATTTTTATCGAAATCTATCAAAATCTATCGATATTTGCCCATATAAATTGATAACTATCAGTATCTTTCTATAACAATCGATTTCTACTGAAATTCATCAATTTCTGATCATATTAATTGAAAATTATCGATTTGTAACTAATGTACATCGATAACTATCGATTTATATCGATATCTATCAAAATCTATCGATATTTGCCCATATAAATTGATAACTATCAGTATCTTTCTATAAGAATCGATTTCTACTGAAACTAATCGATTTCTGATCATATTAATTAAATACGATCTTTCTAACTAAAATACATCGATAACTATCTATTTCTAACTGATATGCATCGATAACTATCGATTTATATCGATATCTATCGATATTTGTCCATATGAATTGATAACTCTCAGTATCTCTCTATTACAATCGATTTCTACTGAAACTCATCGATTTCTGATCATATTAATTAATAACTATCGATTTCTAACTAATGTACATTGATTACTATCGATATCTATCAAAATCTATCGATATTTGTCGTTCATAAGAATCGATAACTATCAGTATTTTCCGACAACAACCGATTTCTATTGAAACTAATCGATTTCTGATCATATTAATTGAAAACTATCGATTACTAACTAATATACATCGATAACTATCGATTTATATTGAAATCTCTAGTTTTATAATTATATATAATCGATATCACTATCGATTTCTATTGAAACTCATCGATATCTACGCGCTATTAGTTTCTACTGTTAATAAATCGATTTATATTGATATAACTACATCTAATCGATAAAACCCCATAGAAATTCAGTCATATTATACAAGGTGAAGCGAAAGTTGAAAGAAAAAATTGTTTAGCATATCAACGAATACAATAAAAAAACTTACCTTGTACGAGAGCGCAATAATATTTAAAGGGATTCTTTCTAACGATTAAAAAGTATATTAACTGCATAATTACGAGTTGATAAAGCAAGATCCCGATCAGAATTGTTAGTATGAACCATCCCAATTGTGATATAACTAAATATATATCATCAACTAATATTATTTTGGCGGTTATGATACTGCATACTCCGATTGGTGTTAACCATATAACCGATTTTACCATTCTCATGGTAATTTCAAATACCGCTAAAAATAAATCTTTGACCACTTTTCCTTTCGGACCGATTGCGCCGAGAATCGAACCGAAAATGATACAAAAAAAAACAAGGCCGATGTTATTGGTTCCTAGTCTACAAAACAAAGTTATTGAGCTGCGAATTTATAAGAAACCAGTGAGATTTACCTGTAATTAAGAATTTTTTCCATTTTATTTTTAGTTAATATAGTTTTATTAGATACTGATATTACAGTTGTAGAATTCACGTAATCGGTATGAGCCTAAAAATGGAGAAAATGTTTTTTTCACTATAAATCCTTGGTTCACATAATAATTTCAAAATCCGGCAACGTCGTTTAATTGTACGATATGTTAGAAGACAGGGCCGTTTCAGGAAAAAATTTTGATTAAAAAATGTTTAAAGGTGAAACTGTGATATAATGCATTAAGAGATAACAAAAAATATTTAAATAACTTTTTTATAGTGTGAAAATGGTAGAAAATGAAATTAAGTTTAATAATAACTTGATACATTCCTCATTGTCTTACTTCTGCTTAACTCTAAGAAGTATTTTTTGTGGTTTCTGGATCGGTGTCTGAGTATTTTTAAATTAAGGTTACGGAATTTATTCTTCTCAAGAAAATAAAAATAATTGATAGTCTCGTAGCTTTTTAGCACCAGTTGGATCATATATTAGATCCCTCAATAAGTCGTGTCACTGACACACAGATGGCGCTGCCATTGTCAAATCCACATGACATTTCGATTAGTGACAGGCGTTTAAGTGAAGCTACTGTTGTTATTTTCAAAACATGTGTTATTTAATCATTGCTTCTTGATGAAAAAAAATACTGTACAAGCTCATCAATGGCTTCAAAAGTGTTATCTCCATTAAAAAGAACAATTTGTTTTACTGAATTTAAACGTTTACCGATGATGGTGAACGTTCTGGTCGTCCGGTGTCAGCCAACTCCCTGTCTAGGCGACGGTATCCAGCTGACTGGTTCCACTATCTAAGGAAACTGTAGGTTCTGTTTCCAGAACTCTTCTTCTCTTTTTTGTCTGTTTGTCTGTCATATATTGGTTCCCATACTCAATTGGGTAATAAATTTCATAATTCTATTTTGAAATTTCATTTATGTAGAATGTTCTGAATGCTTTATTATCGAGCTCAACAATATTATATAAATCAAGCACTACAAAAACTGTTTAAATATACAGTAGACGTCCTGGTTTGTGTTTTTTCGTTTTTATTTTGTCATTTCAATTGACATTATCCTGAATGTGACTCTGTCCAGTGAGAAATCAAGTTTTCAGTGACGCTATACATTCAGGTGTACTTAAAATGATACTAATTAGTGGTAGACTTATTTTTTTCATCTCTCAAGTTTTATAAACAATGTAATTAACACGACAATTAGGATACTAACCTGTTGGAACGTGGCTTGAAAAATATTTTCTGCTATGAGATTCCTAAAAAAAACCATAACGACAAAAAAATTTGAGAATTTAGAGCACTGAAACCGCCGCTTTTATCTTCAACGAAACAATTTAAAACTTGTTGAGAAAATATTAAATTTTTTAAATAAATTTATTCAAAGTTAACAGCTATAAAGATTCATTCATAGTATAGTTCTCCAATATCAATTGCAGAGTTAAAAACTGGTTCAAAACGCCGTAATTTTATTCCTACATAGAAAAAAATAATTATTATACTTCATTAACTTACTACAACTAAATATTAAATCATAAAATGTAAACAGACGAGTAACATGTACCTGCCTGTAAGGGCGTATGGTTTTAACAGGGTACCAGACATGAACTGAGCCCTTTTCGTACTCCATTCGTTTTTTTTTCTGGAAAACGAAATTTCACAGCAAAAACCATAAAGAAAAATAGAATTTTGGGTAAAAGCTGTTCATTAAACCACTTTTCACATAATTCACAAATCTCACTAAGCCACGCCACTGCTTATCGCAGGCTGTCTGGCAGAAATAGTTCGAGGAAATTGTGTAAATACGCTTTCCGACAGCTTCGGGTAATAAAAATGCATTTATATTTACGATTCGATCTTTTTATTATCAGTCCACGTGGACTGACGGTTTGTTTTCCATTTCATTTTATATGAAATATTGATTGTTTTTTTTCGCATAACTGTCTTCTGCAATTGATATTGGAATAATTATACAAAATTTCCACTATATTGTACTGAGGAATTTCAAAAACGTTCGTCAATCAACGTGAAAATTAATGGGAAGACAGCGCAAAATAAACGCAGCTGTCGATTCCAGTGAATCAATCGAATTTCTTAAATATTGTCTTCGTTTGCTTTAACTATGTGATAAATTTGACTTCTAACTCTTAAAATAAATATAACTATGTAACTAAATTAATTTTTAGGTAAATAGCGATATAACTAAATATATGCATACACTCAACGCCGCCATACAATTATTTTAAAGCAAATAAGATAGATAAAAATGTAAAATATACTCTACCTCTTATGCATATAATACTAAGACTTCTTAATATCTTTTTCTTTGAATAATTTACTTACTAAATAAAAGGTATTCAACATACCATATAGCCGAAGTCCAATTTTATTGGTGATCATATTAAATACCGAAATCTAAATACCCTGTACTATGGATCGCGATTCTTTCTAGAAATCGATTCGAATAGCAGCCTGATGAATCGATTCATGAAAAAATCGAAGTCTAAAAAATCGATTTTTTTTCCAAATTTGTATTCACAATGTAAATATGAATCAATTTTTTGAGAAACAAAAACGATACTGTGATACACAACTCTGCAGTTCCACTAATCACTTGCGATGTTGCCGGTAATTCCCACGATACTCTTCTTCTTCATCGTATGTTAGGATTTAGTCCTGTGTTTGTATCAACGATACAAAGCCTAGCTGAGATGATGAAGATCAATTTCCATACCATCTTGTAGGTGGTCACCCTGGTGATCGGAATCTATTCGGTTTTTCTTCCTTTGCAATCTTGACCAACCGGTCATCTGACTTTCTGTTCACGTGGTCTCTCCATCCCCTTCACCAGTACAAGTTTAAGATCAAAATGTGGAGAGCTGCTTTCTAGTTTATCTCCAGTTTTATCTTAGGTTATAAAATCGGTCCTAAATACTTCAAATAAACATACGGGGCCGTTTTTTTTCCAACCTCCGAAGAGACAACAACAGACTTTGAAACTTCTAGAAATTCCGTAGCAGTAATGGTAAATATGCGGTTATCTTTAACCATTCTGTCAACTCGTTGATCCAGATGATCTGAAACGACAGATTTGCGTCCTCGGTGTCCTTAATCATGCACATCAATACGGCCATCTTTAAGCTCTCGACACCATCACTCATGAAGTTTTCCTCGTATACACGACTCATTCTCCGATGGATTTCTGCAGCCTGTACAAAAAGAAACGCATTTCGTAATTCACACTTGGCGGGAGCATCAATAATGGCTGACATGTTTACGTAGTTGTAGCACAACGCCGACTGACGCTTGGATGTCAACGATGGCGGAATGTGTAGTGCTTCACAGCCTCTGCGCGGAGCGATGGGAGGTTGAAAAAAGAAACGGTCCTCATTTAAACGCCATATAGATTTACGTGATTTAGATGGATTAAAATTGTTATGAAAAAATAAAATTTTTAAAATCGAATATTTTGTTAAAATTTCGTTGTGTAACAAATAAAAACTATTACCTGCCTAAATCCAGCAAACTATCAAGTACTGAATTACCATTTTTGTTATCGACAACTTTATTTAACGTAATTTTCAATCCAGGATCTCCAGGGTGTATTAGAATAGCCAGTATCACACCTAACGAAGCGTTGAATGCCGATGTGAGAAAAAAATATATGAAAGTTCTCATGGCGATTTTTCCGTTAAGTCTAGCATTAACACTAGACGTGCCCGTGATTAAACTCGAAATTATTAATGGCAAAATCAATAATTTCAACAATCGCATGTATAATTCACCAGGATACGAAATTAACAATACTGTAGTTTCTGATAATTTCGAATGACGAAGAGAATAACCTATAAAAAGATAAGGTTGATATGTATGACGTCATAATTTAGTGGATTTTTGATTATTTGGCGAATCGTTTTGGCTTTTCAGCTACCGGTCAAAAGTTTTTGCCTACCCCATAATCCATTCAATTATTTTCAAAATAATAGACTTTTTTGTTTATTATTCTTCAATTGTGAATTATTTCTTCGGTGCTTATGATTGTAGTTTAGTCCCAGCTGTGATTTATACGTTTTAAACCAATACATCTTATTGTGAAGTTCGTATACGAATTGTTTTCGTTCTCGCAAATTCAGACTTGAAAGTTTTAGAATGAGTAAAATCAAGGAACTCAAGTCGCAAGTCTAGATGAATAGAGATCTAGGGATCTCAGAATATCAGATCTAGATATCCCGATTGTGGAAGACGGCTGAAGCTCGGTGATGATTTGGGGATGTTTTGGAGGAAGGGCGAACGAAGAAACTGTAAAAATTGAAGGATTTTTAAAGAATGGAGGCTATAAGAAATTATAATGATCCCGATCTCAACCCGATTGAGTTGTGGGACAAACTGGACAGGGAAATTAGAAAGCAGTATCCGACTTCCATTTCACATTGTTGGAATTCAAATGGAACCAAACAGACGACAATTATTTTCCGAAATTGTCACAAAAAATAGCAAAATTGTGCACTGAAATAATAAACAAAAAACTCAAACTATAGAGTGGACAAAAACTTTTGACCGATAGAGCATCTCGAAAAATATACGATGGAGTGTGTCAAGTCGAAAATAAGAAACAATTACGTCATAGAATTCTTAGAAAAGTACGCGAAATATGGTTGAATATTTTGTGTAAAATCTATTGGGACATACGTTAACAAAAACTAATGTTTTCATAATATTTTCGACTATTCCAGCGATGAGGCAACACGGCAAGTTCGTTACCAATGAATAAACTGTAACATTTAATATTTAACTATTTTACCGATCGAGTAAATTAATTATTATTACCGATCGAGTATATTCATTATTATTATAATATAGTTTTAAATATTTTTTCCTTACCCATGATAATTCCAGCTGATACTCCAATTAAAGTTATAATTAATATAATATTTTTCTTTAACATTATCGCTATACTCATTTTTTTATTATTTCTTATTTCATTTCCAACCAATATTTGCGATCGTTCATTTTCCTTCGTCATATTTCAAAGTTAAGTACAATTACAGTGAAATTCTAAAAAAACTATATATTTACACTAACAAATTTTAAATGGATAATAATAGAGATATTTGTTTTGTTTAAACCGACCAATTAAAAATATATAAGGTGTAGTCGAAAAATTTTCTATATAGCGTGCTTGATACGTCGAGTTTGTAAATTAACTGGAATAAAAAAAATACTTGTTACAAAATCACCCAGTTTATATTTTTTTGTTAATTAACTATTAAGTGTTGATTAATTTTAAACTCACCAAATAAATAGTATTTATAAATTATCAGAAGTAGAAATCGCCATCTCTATTCGTATATATCCCCATTTTTAAATAAATAACATTTATACAGTTTCCTATAGAAAGTTTAATCCACTGAGTTCGCTATAAGAAATGAAGATGGCGTATCGATAGCTTTTTAGTTCTATACTACCTAATATCGAAAACCTCGTCTTGTGAAAAGATTATAGAAAGATGACGAGGTAGAATATGTTTTAGTTGTATTGAAATAGCCTAGCATATAATTGACTTTAGTATATTAATAATTCTTCAGAACTTTTATTTATTCAAGCCGATCTATATTTTTTAATACCACTATGTATCACTTTTTGTTTTGATTGAATTTAAATTTTAAAACTAATTACCCAAAGTGTACAATCAAGTTTACATATTTCATGCATATAAGTACTTTTATACGGTGATCAAATGAAAGATTGAAGTCGTAAAGAGTATAAATAATAATTTCTTTTTTGTAGCTTTTACGAGTAATCTAAAAACCGCATTTACAAAATTATTGTTTAATGAAGCATCATGTTGTAAAGATTAATCTTATCAATATATTACTACATGTTATCTTTATATGGTATATTATTTCTACAAAATATCATTTGTTCAATCCAACCTTATTTTTAACAAATATTTTGAGATATGTGTTCAATGGCCCAGTAATTGAAGAACATGTTTGCAAATATTTCAATTGAGCTCAACCGGTGCAAATCGTATCGACGCGAAAAATTGCTTATACGTCAAAAGTCAATTGTCATTTCTGTTATTGATTTTGTTTGAGGTATTAAAACAATAATAAAAATGGAAATAGAAAATAAAGAAATAACAGTAGATTCTATAGAATCGTTAACTAAAGAAGCTGAAATTCTTAAAAAGAAATTGGAAGACGAAAGACAAAAATTGAATGACGTTACACGTAAGTATCGATATCTTAATTTAGTATTTCAATGAATACTATTGTAAATAAATAAATACGATTAATAATTTGAAATTTATTTATACGACTTTATATTTGAATTTCAGTAGCTCAAATTGCAGAACGACTGGATATTATAAACTACATGAACATAAAACCGAGACGAACTTTAAAAGGGCATCAAGCGAAAGTTTTGTGCTCGGATTGGTCACCCGACAAAAGGCATATTGTTTCCTCTTCACAGGTAATTTAATTAAAACATTTATCGCTACTTTTTATCTGTTCTATTCACTTTGAATTAGGTTATTTTGTTTTGTTTAGATATTTTAATGAAAATTGTTAGGCAGATATTTTGTATCGATCGAGTAATTAGAAAATTTTCGATAGGATGGGAAAATGATCATCTGGGATGCTTTTACAACTAACAAAGAGCATGCCGTTACAATGCCGACGACATGGGTAATGGCATGCGCTTATGCACCTTCAGGGAATTTGGTGGCTTGCGGGTACAAGTTTATATTTCTTTTTAGATTAGTTATTTGAAAAAAAAATGATATAAATTGATGCAACCAATATCATGGTTTATTTTGTTTATTTTTTTAACAGAATCTTCTTACAATTTTTAACATCTGACAATGTTGTGATCATTATGATGCGCATCAATTTTTATAATGTACGGACTATACAATTGACATAAGGAATCAATATGGTTGGTTAACGTTAGAAGTAATAAGAAAATTTAATTCACCATGTACATTATTAAAGATTCGTATTTTGTGGCCTCAAATACTTGAATTACAACTTTTAAACATCATTTTATTATTGTAAAAATTTTGTTTTTCAATGAAATTCCAGGATTTTTGATTAGGTTTATATATGTATCGTTCTGTATAATAAATAGGTCCAAAAGTTGCTTTTAAACGATGCCTAGTTTAGTTTTATTAATTTCTAAATTTGGAGGACAAGTGAAGATTATTTTGAGTTAAAAAGAAATCAAAAAACCTTCAAATTATTTCAAAAAAAATTTGTTTTTATAATTTTTTTTAGTGTAGCTATTTTTATATCTATTTGTTTTTGTTCACTGAGCGAGGATCATTTTTAGGCAAAAAATCAAATAAATTCCGAAATTTTCCCATTTTTAACATTTGTTCTTGGTGTAGTTGTTTCTTATATTATTTGATCGAAGGTTGATTTCTTACAAGAGCACCATAATAGTATACGATAGTTTCTTCTCTTTTGAAACTTCTATCTTACCATATTAATTTTTTGTATCAATTCAATTATTAGGGGTGGTATATGTTTCATTTACACCCTGTATACTCATATATCTATAGTTGTATCAATATTTACAGTGGTTTAGATAATAAGGTGACTGTATATCCGTTGAGTCTTGAAGAAGACGTGTCGTTAAAGAAGAAGACTGTCGGTACGCACACCAGCTACATGAGCTGTTGTATTTTCCCAAATTCTGATCAACAGGTATTTTTTTTTCATCAGTATTTACAGTAGGAATTTTCACATTTATTGATTTTTTTGAAACGACATAGATTCTGACGGGTAGCGGTGATTCAACTTGCGCTCTATGGGATGTAGAATCTGGGCAGTTGCTCCAAAGTTTCCATGGTCATTCATCCGATGTTATGGCTATCGATTTAGCTCCCTCCGAAACCGGAAATACTTTTGTATCGGGGGTGAGTTATGAAGGAAAATATCATTTTCTATCTATTATTACGTTTACAGGGTGATTCAATTTTATTTCGAAGTCCTTTACAACTTACCACAAATTATATTAACTTTTAATATTGTATTTTTAAATAGAACACCCTATATATCATCCCAAATTTATGACTTTCTTCACTTTAATGTAGAATTTTGTTAATATTAACACTTTAACGACCAAGCACCAAGCCATTTGAGTGGAATTTTTTTCTTTTCCAAAATTTGTAATACTTTGTTAAAAACATTTTACATTAGAAATACATAATACAATTTTGAATTACTTTAATTTTTATCATGATAATAAAATGAAAAGTATGATCCAGAATAGTAATATTCTATTCAAAAATCACTCTTTAACATTATTATTTACAAAAAAATTTACCGATCGGCCCTAATAACAGGCGTATACGCCCGCCGAGGTATCTTAACGCCCGCTGATGCATCTTAATCCCGCTGGAGTATCTTAAAGCCTGTTGATGTAGTTTTACACCTAATATTGGATGAATCAAAATACGAAAGCAATTTTTTTAATATATTGTATCATGTGTTCAATACCCGCTTTTTAATTGAAATTCATATTTATATAAAAATTAATTGTGAAATTGACATTTTTAAATCGGTATTTAATCCAGCCACTCCGGTCCTGTTTACACTTTCGAACAAATTTTCAAATCGACATTTTCTAGATGTTTCTACTAGAATTTTTTCAAAGGAAAGTGCTCAAAGATTTTATAAAATATATTTGAATTTAGCTTTTATTCAATTATATTTGATTTTTTATACAACAAAGTGTCAAAGTAACTTTTTTATGTAAATTATTTCAACTTTACCCTCAATTTTTATTATTTTACAAAAATTTTTATCCATAATCCAGCCACACCGAACCTGTTGTTTGTTTACAACTCCGAACGAATTTCCAAACCATTATTTCCTAAAAATTTCTAAATGTTTCTGCTGGAAATTTTTTTCGGAGGAAAACGTTCCAATACTTATGAACTGAACATACTACAGGTCCGGACTGGCTGAAACGAAATTTTTTATACGTGTTTGAAATGAGATGGAATTTTTTGTTGTTGTTAGAGTTGCGATAAAATGGTTCTGATTTGGGATATGCGAACCGGACAATGTGTCCAATCGTTCGAAGGGCATGAATCTGACGTCAACAGCGTTAAATTTCATCCGAGCGGTGACGCGGTGGGAACCGGTAGTGACGACGCGACTGTATGATTAAATATGACCTTTTGGTTGATGTTTTTCGTTAATTATTCAATTTTAGTGTCGTCTTTTTGATCTAAGAGCCGACAAAGAAATCGCCGTTTATAGCAAGGAGAGTATAATTTTTGGGGCGAATTCAGTCGATTTTTCTGTATCAGGTCTGTATTATTTGAAAAAAAAAATATTTCTAAGATGATTTTTTCAATGTATTTTATTAATTGAATGATTAATTGGACTGTAGTATTTTTTTGCATCGTTTTCTGTCTGGTTCTTATGTTTTTTTTTCTTTTATTGGTTTCTGATGATACCTGTAGATGTTTTATCGCATTTCATTTTTTTTGTTTTCACGTTTACCTGGCTTGGGATTTACTTTGGTGAAGTAAAAAAATCAAAAACCTTTGAAATATTAGTAAAATTTTCTTCGACATTTTTTTTAGTGTAAATCATTTTCTATAGTATTTGATATAAATTCACGTTTCTTCTCACTTTTATCATTAATTTCACCTTTTGATTTGGTAACTCAATAAGGATCATTTTGAGACAAAAAGTCAGAAAATTTTTGAAATATTTCGAAAATTTTCATTCTCCAATATTTTTTGCAGTGTAATAATTTCCCATAGTATTTCATCTCAAGTTTTTTTCCCTTATATTGTTGGTTGTCCTCACCATTCTTTTTGATTACCATTGCATAATTTTGAGGCAAAAAAATGAAAAATAATCAAAATATCATGGAAATTTTTCTTATATTTTTTCAGTGTAGCAATTTTTTGTTATATCCGATTTAAACTATGTGTTTCCCCATATTTTTCATTATGTCTATGTTTTTGTTTGTGGTATTTTTGAAGTGAAAAATAAAAATAACTTCAAAATGTTTGGAAAAGTTTCTTTTCTTCAAAATATTTTCATTGTAGCAATGTCCTATTGTATCCGATCTAAAGTATTGTTTTCCTCACATTTTCATTATTTCTATGTTTTTGTTTGTGATATTTTTGGACCAAAAAATTGTAAAAAATCTCAAAATGTTACAAACAATTTCTATTCTTGGAAATTTTTTTCAGTGTGGCAATTTTCTGTTGTACCCGATCTAAAGTATTGTTCTCCTCACATTTTTGTTTATTTCTGTTTTTGTTCTATTTTTAAACCAAAACGTTAAAAAAAACTCAAAATGTTTCGTAAAATATTTGTTCTCCAATATTTTTCGCAGTGTAGCAATTTCTTGTTATTCTCGATCTAAAGTATTTTGTCATCACATTTTTTGTATATTCAATTTCCCTGAGACTAAATACCTATTTTATTCAATAATAAAACTTAGCATCGCCGTAGCGTCTTCTACCATCTCATGATCACGATCAAAATTATATTTATGCATTGTTGCCACAACTAACTCGTATTTGTGTAATCATTGGAAATATTTGAACAAAACTTTTTTTGTTTTCATCGAATAGGAAAAATAAAATTTTTGTGTTTTAGGTCGATTATTATTCGCTGGATACAACGATTATACAGTAAACGTTTGGGATACTTTAAAATGTGCCAGAGTATGTTTACTTTACGGTCACGAAAATAGGGTCTCATGTTTGCAAGTTTCTCCTGACGGTACAGCCCTTTCAACCGGTTCCTGGGATTATACTCTAAGGGTGAGTGTTATTTTACGCTTAAAGTGGAATTTTTCGTAAAAATATTTCGTTTATTATAGGTATGGGCTTAAACTGAAGCATCTTGTGTTGTTCGATACAAAAATCAATTGAAACGTTAACAAATCTCTTTCAAAGCTTGGCAACATTTTTCGAAATTTGGTTCATATAAACATATTCTCATTTTCCGCGTTAATTCTGTGATTAAACCTGGTAATATGGTTTCAGATACTTTTTTCTATTTCCCTGTATAACTAATTCAATAAATTATTTATTAGTTTTAAAATTTGTTTCATTTTCCCAATCCTTTTTCATGATATTATAAGAAAGTATTAACAAGAAGAAATTTTGATATTTATGCAGTAACAAATTCAAAATATCCCTAGTTTGAAAGAAATTTTTACCAACAAATTAGGAGAAATTACATTCTAAACATTGGTAACCCTGCGAAATCGCAATTTTGTTTTATGAGAAACTGATATATGCAACTATCATTACAAATTGTATTTGTGGTTGCATAAACCACAGAAATATATGAGAAAGATTTTAATCACGTTATTCATTCTTTTCTTTGTCTTGTATTTAACGAAGACTAATTGTTTTATAAGAAACAGATATATGTAACTATCGTTACAAACTGTATCCATGGTTGCATAAACCACAGAAATTTATAAGAAATATTGTGATCATGATATTCAATCTTCTTTTTTCTCGAAATAAACGTAGACTAATTGTTTAATGAGAAGCAGATATATGCAACTATCATTACAAACTGCATATGTGGTTGCATAAGTCACAGAAATATATGAAGATTTTTATTATGTTATTCATTCTTCTTTTTCTCTCATATTAAATCCCTAGTTTGAAAGAAATTTTTACCAACAAATTAGGAGAAATTACATTCTAAACATTGGTAACCCTGCGATATCGCAATTTTGTTTTATGAGAAACAGATATATGTAACTATCATTACAAATTGTATATGTGGTTGCATAAACCATAGAAATATATAATGTAGATTTTATTGCTTTGTGTGACTCGGCGAAGGCGCCGCCTTTGATGAAATACCCGAAATTCGTTTGATCTTTGTTTTTAGGTAGTTCCACCCATTTATTTTTTTTTATTTTCTACAACTTTTGAAAATTTCTTTGGGGATATATGAGTCTGTGTAGCGCAGTTTAGTTCAGTTTACAATAAATAGTCGAAGTGAACAGAACAAATTAGCAAAGTAATGGAATAATTTAAATAAATTAGTCAAGTGATAAGTGATTTATTATAAGCTAGGGTAGTGATGTGATTACTCCAGGAAAAAAAAGTTCACTGGTGCAAGTGACTATGTGTTAAAATTTAAACGGTTTTAACCTTACGGTGCAAATATATACATCAGGATTATTTTGATGGTGTTATGGTATGTGATGGGAAATGAAAAAAAAACTCTACAAACTTGTTGAAGGTTTATTGAAAACAATGGTAGTAAATTTAAACGAAACCTTGTAACACACAACTATGTCACGTAAATCCCTTCTAAAAAAAGATCATTTTTATACAGGGTACACCAAAACTATAACAATTTTGCAAAATATTCAATAAATTTAATGTTAAATATATTATCTTTAAGCCATATCTCGTTTTGACTTATATTTACTCTATTGAATATTTAAGCAAAATTAACGTATTTTCAAAATTTTTTCAACAATATTTGCGTGCAAGCACCATATTTTTTATTTAAATCTATTGAATTTGCAAGTAGAAGACATTTTTTTTTTAAATGGAAAGTTATTAGATTTCAAACTTTCAGTTATCTTACTATTCCTATCTCGAAAAGACAAATGGATTTTTATTTTTATAATTAATCATTAAAGAATTCGATTAACTCCTTTTTAGACTCATTTTTGTTAATATTCTACTAGCCAATTGAATATGAAGCAATAATAGTTTGTCAAAAGCTTTGTTATGGTTTATAAATCAGTGATCGGATCAAGAAAGCTTCTTTATGGTTGAAAATTTTTGGGGGTTTAATTCATTTATTTGATACAAAAAATATTAATTAAAAATAATGACAATAATACTGGGGAAATGCAGAATAGAATTTTATGAAAAAAATTGAAATCAGCAATTTCTGTTTATCGAAACGATGATCCTTCCCAGAACAAAAAATTTGGTTTTTATTTGGAAATACAGCCTACAATTTTTTTTATTATATATAATTGAAAAATTAATATATTCAAAGTTTTTTTTTATTTTTTCGCTGTATTTGAGGAATGAGTTCTAAGTTTAGAAACTAGAGATTCAATTCTTATTTAATCAATAAACAATCTAAAAACCATCAATTCCTGCAACGTTTCTGAAAAAACTGTATTTGAAATTTTTTTCTAATAGCGTATTTTTTATCTCAAAAAGTACATATAACAAAAAATTTGGAAAAAAATCAATTGGTTGTTATAATTAAACAATTATTAGAATTTTTAGGTTAGGTTAGTATTTCTTTTCTTCTTTTTCATATTTCGGATGTTTTTCTGATATTTTGATCACAGTTTCCATATTTCAACCATCTTTTCCACATTTTAGCCAATTTTTTGCACAGTTTTAGCGACTTTTTCACGTTTAATAGAACTTATTTTCAGCCATCTCTTCACTTTTTTTATATTTCCATTTTTTTTGTATCGATTTCATTTTAAAGCAGTTTTTAGCAATTTTCACAATTTTTCAAGTCATTTTCGTGACACTTTTTAGTATTAAATTATTATAGGTAGTTTTTTAATGCTTTCATCCACTCTTATCCCAATTTTAACCACTTTTTTCACGTTTTTAGTGATATTTTCTACAAGTTTCCACTGTTTCGCCACGTTTTCACCTATAAGTTTTTAGACGTTTTTTAAATTTTTTTTAGCCATTTCTATCAAGATTTCAGTTACTTTTCCATATTTTGAACAATTTCTGTCCAATTTTTCATAGTTTTAGCAACCTTTTCACTTTTAACCAAATTTGCAGTTACTTTTCCAATTTTTTGGCACGTTTCCACTTATAACCAGTTTTTCTAATTTTTTTTTAAATTCAATCACTTTTCAACGTTTTTAACAATTTTTTCATGTTTTTAACAATCTTTCCTCAATTTTTAAGCACGTTTTCTTTTCTTTTAGCCATATTTTCACTTTTAACCCAATTTTCAAATACTTTTCCTTTTCTTCTGGTCATATTTTCACGTTTAACGAGTTTTTAATTGTTTTTTGACATTTTCAGCCATCTTGTTAACAATTTTCACTGTTAATTTATTGTAAATAGTATTTCATTGCTTTTATCCACTTCTGTCTGTGACAGAATACGTAAGTTGTTTAAAAGGATGTTTCCTACCAAATGGACACTCGATTATTGATTTGGCCATTTTCCAATATTTTTAAGGATTTTCCCAATTTTTTACACATTACCAATCAATTTTTCAAATATAAGTCACTTTCCATATTTTAAACGAATTTATGAATTTTAGTGTATTTCCCCCAATTTCATCCACCTCAAATTTTCAATTACTTTCCAATATATTCTTCAATTTCAGCCATTTTTGTCCAATTTTAGTCACATTTTTCCGTGTTTTTAACAATCTTTGTCCATTTTTTACTATTTTCATAAATTTTTTACCCAATTTTATCCACTTTCTCAATTTTGGCCAGTTTTCACACTTCCGGTTATTTTTTCGTTATTTTTAACAATTTTCCACTCATAACCAAATTTTATATCAAATTTTCTTTTCTATACTAGCTCCTGTTATATTGACAATATATATTTCAACTAAATAAAAAAAATAAACACACCGTTTCAATAGGGAAAGAAATATTTTCAATTTTTTAATGGAAAACTATTATCGTAAAATTTTTTTTTAAAATAAAAATAGCAGAGGTCCAGAAGAAACAAAAACTTTTAAATTTTCATTAACTAGTTTAGATTTGAAAGGAAAACAATTTTAATATTCCAACTTAAAAAACAAAAATTTAAACAAAAAAGAAAACTCCATGAAATATTCCAGAAAATAAAAAGCGGAAATTCAAAATTACGAGGGTTATAGAATAATGAGTGTTTGAGGTTATGTTTTCCGCATTTTTGTAAATTCAGGATTTGAGGAGAAAATATGTTGAGAAACAAAAAATAATAAAAAAATACTATAGAAGCAACAAGAAAATAATTATGAGGAAATTACCGTTAAAAAAATTGAGGACAAAGAATTTCCGGAAAAAAAATATTATATATAAAATGACGTAACACAAAGTTGTATTAGAGGTTATATTTTTTATATTGTTTACCCCCTATTTTAATCAAAGGTGGTTGTAACCAGGATACATAAGAACGATAGAAAAAAAGCGCTGAGCAGTTACACACAAGCATCACTAGAAGATACAGAAGTGCAATATTTCTAACCTTACTTATAGTTAAAAAAATTTGTACGAATTGAAAAAAACAAACAAAAAACGAATTGCCTCCAAATTTGCGCCAAATATCGATTTTAAAATTTTTTTGTGGTTCCTATGAAACAAATATCAACCTGGCATCATCGCATATCGTCAAAATTATTCTTTGGCAATTTTGATCAAGTTAAATCGTTTCCATTTATATAAATATGCTTCAAAGAAGAAATTTTTTTATCTGGTTCCAAAAATTCTCGATTAGGTATCGGAAAAGGAACTTGATATTCAAAAGCGTCCCAATTCCCAGACTTCTACTACAAAATTTTTTCCAGATGTTTGGAGGAAAGCACCACGAGATCTGAGGATGACTCATCAAGGTTATTTCCATTTAGAGTCTTCTAAACTATCTCCAAAATCCATGTGATTCAAACAATCATGTCTGGGATCACCGTTACCACACATATTGATTTACCAGAGAACTTCTTTGCTTCAAACCCAAGAAACGAATTACCTTGTCCCTTTGGAATGATTCTCCTATCCCTACTTCCCTCGAAGGTGTTGCAGGTTTTCTGCTGTTTATCTGTAACCCGGTGGACCAAATCGTCCAAAAGCTGTAGGACGTAAGAAAATTCAATTCGAGCCTTGCAGAGGAAAATAATCTTACATCAGGGCTATCCAAAATAATCGTAATTTGAACCATGCGGAGGATAACAATCCTATATCAGGGCCATTCAAAACTATATTAAGAACATTCCAAACTAATCAGAAAAAAAAACTTTGTGACAATCTATTTTCTCAAAAACGAAGAAGAAACGTTCCTACTACTATCTTATTCTTTTTTGAATAATTCTTCTATGATTTCATCATTCGTTGATGTTGCATGTTTTATTACTATTTCTATGTGACCTAAATGGTTCGTGACCCGCGCGAGTAGAAAATATTTCAATTCGGGACATGCAGGTGGAAAAATCCTATATCGGGGCTATCTAAAGCGATGTTAATCCTTCAACAGAAAAATCACGATCTAATTTGGAAAAAAACAGCGAGTAAATTTCTAAAAATCTTTTTTCTAAAAAACCAAGAAGAATCGTTCCAATTATCAATTTTTTCATCTTCTTTTAACGTTTCTCTTAGAACTTCATCATTCGTCGATGTTGTAGGTTTTTGCTGTTTCCCAGCGATCTAAAAGGTTCACGACCCGCAGAATCTTATATAAAGTCATCGGGTCTATCCAACAAGTAATTTATTAAAAAACCAAATAAGTATATCTGTTTATGAATGAATTTCTTTGGAATATCATTTTTGAAAAAAAAATTAGCAACTTCAGGGGGACTCTAGAAAGTTTTTTTTAATCTATAATTATTAATAATTAATTTAATTTGATTTGTAGTTGTTGGAAAGATAAATCGCGAGTTTGGTAACAGCCTGGGACAAAACGAAAAATAAAAAAAAACATTCCACAAAAAAAACATAATTATTTAACAGGAGTGTACATTTTTTTTTTGTTTTTTTTTTTTCAATATTCTTATATGTTATATAAATATATACAACGGTACGACGTATTATTTTTAGTTTACATTAAATATCAGCCGATTTAGTTGCATAACAATGATTTTACAATATCTACATATTTGAGTACCGAAAAATAAAAAAAACATTCATGAATAAAAAAAAAGAAATGATCGATACGCGTTTTTTAAACCTACAATAAAAAGGCTGCTATCTAAGGCAAACGTATTGGGAAGGCTTTTATAACAATTTAAATCTAATAACCTAAAAATTGTTTTGTTTTTTTTTTTGGTGTACAGTACTCCAAAAACATCTTCGAACGAGAAATGTCGTCGAGTCGTTTAGGCCCGACTAAACATTTGTACAATATAACTGTTTATAACTTCTAGATAGTTCTTATATAATAATTTATTAATCTGAACGGCGGTTTTTTTGTTTATTTGTTAAATTTTCACTGTCTGTGTCTCAAATTGGCGTCTTTCCCGTGGTCAGGGGTGTTCTTTCTACAAAAAACAAAAAAATATACGCCATTTTAAAAAACACGAATAATATACAAATTTAACGCTATGAATGAATAAAATGCTATAAAGATCCTATCACACCCATCGAATCGTCGATCGAAATTTCACATTTAATAAATATTAATACATACGATGCATTTTTTATATATATCGATCGAAATATCACGTTTACTAATTGGCACTACATACGAGGATTGATGCTTTTTTTCTCATAAAATCAAGCACAAGAGGATAAACAATATCACATTTTAGTAGTTCAAGTGGTATTTGTGGATATTTATCTTGAATTTATGTAGGTTTTAGTGCTCGGGAATGACGCTTCTTGGTATCACGCAGTTTAGTCGAGTAAATCGTTGATATACTCAAGAACGAGAATAGGCGACAAGATACATCCCCGGGGAACACCAGCGTTAACCTCAAATCTTTCTATGGTGTGTCTATCGATAACGACCTGGATGGATCAGCGTTTGAGAAAGGTACTAACCGAGTCAATATGTGATGACGACAAACCATACGATCTTAATTTATTAAGAATATTGTCATGTCAAAATGCTTCGATATGACCAGGAGGTCCTCGCTTGATTTATGTTAACAGAATCCGTATTGATAGACGCTGAAGATGCCAGCAGACTCAAGATTGACATGCCTAACTCTGTTAAAAGCCTTAGATACATCCGGTACGATTGCTCGGGATTCGACATATACAAATAACTACCCCGTACGGCTGTGTACCCGTTATAAGTACCCGCTCTTTGGCAAATTTACGTCAAATTTTCTAATTATTTTATTGGTTTCTTTATTTTAGTATCTCAAAAACATTTTCAATCAGAAAAGTTTTCCATTTGCGAAAAAATTCCAATGAATTCTGATCCTTTGACCTAAACTTTTCCCTTCCAAAGGACTTATTACTTTTGATCGTTTTACGAACATGGACCACCCTGTATGTTTCATAATAATTCGACTTTTGATTGTAATATTCCGGATCTAATGTCAGATAACGAGCAAAAGCAATAAACAGTAGATAATTTGAAATATAAATATTTGAAAAGTAGTGAATTAAATGGAGAACAAAAAATAATAAACTAAAAATAGTTCGGTTTACACACTATATTATAATCGCTCGACATTGGCCTTTATCCAACTATTTCATATATCAAACAAAATTTTTAACTAATTTCGAGATGAAATGGCGGAAAAACAACCGAGCGGAAAACCTTTCGAAATATTTGTCTCTGTACAGTGGAAAAAATTATTAATAATCTCTCTCCGATATATCTGGTAGCACGTTTTAGGAAAAACCAACACACTTATACGAACTCAGATGAGACGTTTTGAATCGTGAAATTTATTTTTTCTCAAGACAGCGAAGCAATCAGATCTTAGGTGAGCTACGTTGCTCATTGAGATTAGGCACGCGCGACTTAGTTTTGGGGAAAATATAAAGAGAAAAGCCTTTCGAAACAAACCGTGTTGTATTAAGATATACGATTCAAAGATTTGTTGGACAACCCTCGTATTATTGATACTAGTGAAAAAACGAGATTTTTGTAGTACAATAAAAAATTCACGTCCAAGGAAAAGCAGCGGGAAAATTATATTATTAAAATAAATATTTTGAGACAAATTCATTTATAAAATATTAAAATTTAATGAAAAAAAAATAAAGTTGAAAAAATTTCTGGAAATAAAAATAGACTTACTGGTCTGGACTTTGGTCTGTATCACTTTCTTCAAGTTCTGTCTTATTACGTTTCTTTTCATATATTATAATAATGGCGCATAAAACGATAACTTCAGCACATATACCTAGGAAAGGCCAAAGGGCGGCATATTTATCTGTAATTACATAAACTTTTAAATTAAAAAAATCTGTAACATTTTTATAAATTATATTTGAATTATTTTCATTTTTCGATTATTTTTTTTATTTTTGTCATGAATTTTCATTTATTTTCAAAAATAATATCAACAACCAAATTTTTTTGGGTAATTTTTGAAAACGTACAATATTTTGATGAAGCTCATTTTGGCTTGCATTTTTGTGAATATTTCAATTTTTTGTTACTATTCATAAGCAATCCTCCATTTTCAACAATAACACCAACAAATCTTTTTTGCACAAGCTAAGAAAAAAATCATTTATATGCATTTTTTTCTTAAAATAACAATTTTAAAAAAAATTTGTAAAAAAATCGAAGTAACCCAAAATTTTGTGTTATTTTAATTTCTGTAACGAGGGGACTTTTTATCATGAAAAATTATTTTTTTATCCGTTATTTTTTTAAATGTTCACTATAATTTTCAATTTTTATATTAAACCATAATTTTGATATATTTTGTTTAAGAAAATCTATTAAAATGAAGAAAATCACGAATGAATACAATAAAAAAATCATGAGAAATACGAAATATTACATATTAAATTGAATAATTTGAGGAAAATGGATTGAAATATCGAAAATAATTACGAAATTACGAAATTTGACATAAATTCAATAATTTGTAAAAAATCGAATAAAATGAAAAAAATTATGAAAATTACGAAATATAACATATTAAATTTGATATTTAAGAAAATCGAATAGAACACAAAAAATATTACATATTAAATTAAATAATTCAAAATAAATTGCATAAAATAAAAAAATTACGTAATATAACTTTAAATTAGATAATTTCAAAATAATCGGACAAAATAATCAAAAACTATGGAATATAAATTATAAATATAATAATTTGTAAAAAAACAATATATTATAAAAATTACGAAACATGCCCTATCAAATTGAATAATTCAAAAAAAAAACAAACAAAATAGAAAAAAATTACAAAAATGAATAAAACTAACCTTTAACTCTAACCATACACTGCGAACTGGAAGAAGTATTTGTAAATAGATCTTCTCCTATACAAGTAACAAAACCTCGTTCTGCTTGGGTAATTCCATCGACGATAAGCATTCCGTTTTTAACGGTTTTTCCATCTTCCGTATAATCTTCTACGTGGACACGGCCCTTTGTTTCATTGTAAGTTTCATTTTCTATATATATTTATATATATGAAAAAAAAAATAACACGAAAACCTATTTAAGGTACTCCACAATAAAAATTACGATCAGCTGTTCAATGGCGCCCAAAGAACAAACAAAAAAATATCAACAGGAAGATTCTAGCAGAATATTGACAGATTTTATAGAAGAAACTGTTGAAAAATACTATTAAATAATTTGTCCCCCTCCAAAAAACGAAGAAAATAAGAAAAAAACCGTGCTAGCAGTATTTTTTCCGATTTTCTTCGTTTTTTGTAGGGAGGAAGGGGGGCAAATTATTTAATAGTATTTTTCAGCGATTTTTTCTATAAAATCTGTCACTTTTTTGTAAGAGTCTTTCCGATCAAAATATTATGTAAAAAAATTAATGTTTTAACCCCTAAAATGCTTAATTAACGGAGGGTAACAACTATCCCAAAAATATTAATAAATCTTTTTATCGCTCGGTTTGTCCTCTAACGGCCACATTGAATTTAAACAGCTGTTTTTGTAAATTTTTACTCCAATAAAAAATCAAAAATATTCGATACAATTGTAAAAACTTACGAAAAATCCATGTGATTTCGGGATTACCCAAAACTTTACATTGCACCCTTAATTTTTCTTCTTCTACCACGTTTATATTAGCTTGGACTTTCACAAGAACTGATCCTGTAGAAAATATGAATTTCTTCAATTTAATCTGGATATTTGACACTTATCTCATATGATACTTTTAACTACTACAACTGTTAAAATCATTTCATCCAATAAATTCAAATTTATTATATTTTTCGCGATGTTGCGTCTCCGGACCGATTATGGTCGGAGTTCTTCGATTGTCTTAAAACGCGTCAGATTTTTACTTCATCAAGTTTATCATCACAATAAATTGTTTGTATTTCATATTTATATCAGATTTATGGATTGTCGACTTTAACCCCATTAAAATATCATCCTCAATTATTTATTATTTATTTTATATTAACGTGACCATAATCAACCATAAATATATTTAAATATTGATTTTATTTATTTATATTTATTATTGCACAATATAAGATTTAGTATTTAAGGCAGTTTGTATACTGATAATGGGTTCTTAATAGTTTGATATTCATCGAGATTATTGATAACAAAAGTAACTTTAAAGTTTTGAATTGAGTTATTCAATTCTCACATAATAAAATGCTCCATTGCTCAAATATAGTTTTTTCAAAAATATTGCTATTTTTGCATGAAATTGACGACTGTTTTTGTTTCTGACATAAATAAGAAATACAAACAATTTATTGTGATATAAACTTAATGAGGAACTTTTTGACGAATAATTAATCACAAAATATGAAGTAATTATATAAAATAGAATTCCGAGAAATGATTCGGAATCAATAATGAATTAAATCATTTAACTTACATAAAAAGTAACCTCAAAATTTCATCAAACACATAAATTGAATTGAAATTGGTTTAATTACAATATTCTACTGAAAGAAAGTGAAAAAAAATTAACATTTTCTTTAAGTTGTAATCCAGTTTTCTTTTTAAATATCGAAATTTGTCACTTACTTGCTACGTGAATTAAGGCGGATGTTTCTTCGGCCGTTTTCGGATTAGCGACACAACTGTAATTACCGCCGGCATCTTCTTTTGGATTATTTATTTTCAACGTCGCCAGGCCTTTCGTAGCATTATAAGTAGTTTCTATTTTATTTTTAAGGCTTTCTATATTCGTTACCTCATTTTGATCTTTTTTCCTATAACAAAATAAATAGAAACATTTACAACCCGATCCGATGACGTACGTGTTCTTCGTTGACGTTATACCGAACGTTTTACTGAAATAATACCAATAAATCGTGTAGGAATTTAGTTATAACCGGCAACACTGCGTTACCACATCTGATTAACGAAAATACTCTCATGCATGATCTATACGAGCTCTGGCTATTAAACAACGAGACTGCGCGCCTAGAGGGCGCCCTAGACGGGTGGTATCTTGATATGTTGTCTATGCAAGTACAAAAACACGTTTCCGTTACAATTATTATATTCGTGCAGTAACAATTTGAACTGAACGCTTTAGTGAGGGCCGAGAGACCCCTGAAGATGACCAGCGCCCAGGTCGCCCGGTGACTGTTTCAACAGTGACCAAAATCAACCAAATTGTGCGCGCAGATCGTCGAATGAGCATCCTGATGATTGCAGAGGCTGGAAACGCCGGTAAAGAAACGATTGGAAACATTTTACGCGAGACAAAAGTCTGTGCGAAGTTGATGCCAAAAAATCTGACTCCTGGCCAAAAGCTCTTGCGTCAACGGGTCTGCTCAGATTTCTAATGAATCTCGTCGTCAACGAAACAAATTTACTAATTTTCAATTGTTGTTAATGATGGACAATAGTGACCGTAAATAGCCTCCATTGAGTTGGTGTTAATTCTTCTTCAGCTAAAACTTTTCTAACAGAGAGTAAAACATTTTTCAAAACATCTTGTCGACTGAATGATCGTTCGAGTTCTACTATTATGAAATGGATCGAAAAAACAAATTGTGTAAAGGTTGTTGGGACTTCGTCAAGTTCCTCAAAATAACCATTAACAGCCGATATCACCTATTGATTGTTAGAAAAATCTGGGAATAGAAAATAAACCGATGGGACTAAATATGGCGAATAGAGTGCATGAGGTAGCAATTCAAACTTAATTCCTTAATTTTGGTCATTGAAATAACGGATATCTGAGCTGGTGCATTGAAGGCTTTCTTCTTAGCTGTTTTTGCTTGATTTCTTCACTCAAACGTTACAATAAGTTTGCATAATATAATAATAATACTTCACCCACCCTATACTCCCGATATTGCCTCCGATGATTTTTGTTATTTCCCTACACCTAGTGAAACCTAGAAGGAAAGTCATAGTGGAAGTGTCAAAGAAGTTGCTTAACTTCAGGTGATTAATGAGGGAAATGCGAACTTAGATTTTCCTCCAATACTTCGGTGACGACTCGTTAGCGAGGAGCTTCACGACGGTGTTCACGTTTTGTTTCTGATTATATTGAACGTATCCCAAGTGAAAATTTCCATTACAACAATACGCATGCTCAATTGTAGCTAGAGTTGACGTAGTGATCGTCTCAAAGGGAAAATCCATTTGATCAATTTCCAATGAAAAATTGGTATTTACAGTAACTGGTGACAGACTAGATAGAAAAAAGATCCTGGCGTTAATTAAAAAGACTATTTTTGGATTTTCCATCGTTTCCAAGAGCAATCAATCAATTTAAGGTCGACATTTGTAATTAATTAGAGCAAAAAATAGAGTTGCTGGAATGTTAGGTAAACTTTTTTCATTATACGGAGAGTTCGATGAAAAAAAAAACGAAAATTTCTCATTCCATATAGTCTTTAATATACTAGGACTATCCAAATGAAAAAATACAAAACAACGCTGTAGGTATTATTGAAGCCTTCATCTAAAAGTGATGACCAGAGGTCTTAGTACAACTATCTCAATGTTTACCCAGCCGTAGAATTTAAAGAATCCTGTTAATGCCCTCAGGGATATTGATTTTTGTTTCGCAAGGTCTGAGTGTCAATAAAACCTTGTATTTGTGTTGTTAAAGGTCAATCCAATCTCTTATTTGTGTTTCTCAAAGTCGAGGCGTCAATAAAACCTTATATTTATGGCCCTCAATGTTAGAGCGTAAATCAAACCTTAAATGTGCTCTTTGAGGTCAGAGCGTCAATAACATCTCTCATTTGTTTTTGACAAGTTCAGAATGTCAATAAAACCTTGTATTCTTTAAGTTCAATCAAATCTCTCGTTTGTTATTCAGGTCTGAGCGTCACCCAAACCTTTTAATTGTGCTTCTTAAGGTCAGTGCGTCGATCAAACTTTTTATTTGTGCTCTTCAATGTCAGAGCAACAATCGAATCTCTTATTTGTGTTTCACAAGGTCAAAGTGTTAATAAAACCTTATATTTGTGTTCTTTTGGGCTCGAGCGTGAATCAAACCTTTAATTTGTGTTCGTTCACATTTTAAATCAAATATTTTTTTAACTAATTTCGTTTCTTATAATAATGAAATTGTATATATCGAAGAAAGAATAACCGATAGACCTATTGTGAAAGAAAGAAGACAATGTACATATAATCTCGTAAATAAATTCTCTTTATTTGATAAATATTCAACCAAATTTCATTTGGTTAATACACACTGTGTATATTACCAATACTGTACGAAAGATCGTGAATTGAATTTTATAGGAAACACTTCTTGGCTCTAAATGACGGTTTGCTCTATATTTGCATTAACGGTTATTTTTAAAAGTATTATTAATAGAAACGTTTAAGGTCGGTCGTCCGTTAGTGTGTGGCATCCACATTGAAATACGCAACGATATCAATCATATTCCACGTTATTTTAAGGACATATATCGAACGTGTTTGAAGTTGTGGCTTTTGTTGGAACCTTTTGGTTATAAACATTAAAGTTTTGTAGTTCAGGCACGAATAAATCATCTAACATCTACACATAATGATCTGAATTCACTGGAAGAGGTTTTACGTTCGTGGCACTATGCTCAGGACGAAAAGGATTGGCAGTCGATTGTTGAGAAGGTCGTGGTTCTCAAAGGACCGTAACGCCGGTTAAAAAAGAAAATAATCAAATTCAAGTTTTTACTATCACTTTTTGAAAATTGGTTTTGCGCTAATATGTGCCGTAGAAAAAAATTATAATGGCGACATATAAAATAAATAAAACTAACAATTACAGGTTGATCCTAATTTTACTTTTTATCATATTTACAAAAAAAAATGATTTGTTGCTTTAATAATATAAATAAAAAAAAACAAGAACTTACCAAATGATTTGAGGATTTCCTGTAGTGTCCGATACATTACACTGTATCGAAAACGATGTTTTCGGTGTAAATACAACGGTTTGTTCTACTGCCGTTATTTCAACTGAAAAAAAAATTATAACCAAATTTCTAATATTCATAAAGAAGTACTGTGTATTAGGAGACCCTGTATATACATATTACACGTTGAGATCTAAAATTAACGAATACAAAATTGATATAAATCTATTATAATATGTCTCTTTCATTTTTTAGTTCATAGTAGCATTGTGGACGACCAAAAGGCCGTTGAGCACATAGGTCCATTAGGCTTGCCAAAGTGCAGGGCACTCACAGATAACGTGGTTTACAGTTTTGTCCTCCTCTAGGTCTCAACGGCACTCCGGATCGTCCGTGATGCCGATGTTCTTTCGAGTAGCCGATCAGGCGCTTTGGCTTGAACCCATTGAGGTCGTTAGGCCAGCAAGTGCAGGGCACTCACATATGACGCTGCACTCCGGATCGTTCATGATGCTCATAGTGTGGATACAACGTTTTAGATGACCGCGTTCAGTTAAGCGTCAGGTCAGACCTCGCGTCTATTTAGTTTGGGCAGTTGTTTGGTGTGAGACGCAGAAGGTACATCTAAGCGTGTCTTAGTTTGTCTCATGCCGGGTGTCTCTATCGATCTATGTCGACCCGCTTTGTAAGTAGATCGTTGAGAGACGATATAGCAACTCTTTTAGCTACACCAAGGATGAGTTCTGGGCCCATCGGTGTGTTCGCGGTTCTCAGTCTGGCGAATAACTCCGCCTTTTAGTGATCGATCTCTATAACGATCTGGATCTTGCCTCTTTCATTTACTTATTATATTACTTCAACTCTTAAGTTTTTTTCTACTTAAATATTTTAGCATTTAGGTCATTTTTGCTTTTGACGTGAGATACAATTGGTTAAAATTAGTAAATATATGATGAAGATCTAATAATAATCGGACTAGCATTTCCGTTAACAGTTATTTTCAAGATCTCATACAGGTATATAATTTGACATTTAACAAGTTTTTGACCACTAAGTAAAGGCTGTTATTCTGTCTGTTTAGGGATACATTCAAATCTGAAGTGTGCACATTGTAAAGGTTGCTCAATAACGATTTAGAGACACATAGGCATTCTCAAGGCCATCCAAAGGTAACAACTACAACACAGTATCGATTTTTGTGGTTACAAACTTTAAGAAACTCTAAAACGTCAGACTAAGACTAAGAAAACATCAATTAAGTACAATGACTAACTAGGCAACATTGCATTGTGAGTGAAAACATTGATATCGTGTAAAATATACTACACAATCCGATCAATGCTCAAAATAAGACAGTTAAACGTTGAAATAATGAGCTAAAAGTTCATGTTCACTGCGTAGAACAAAGAAGATTCAAGGATCTACATTTATGACCTTAAAACTGAAAAATAATCCACTTTGCGGGTCTTTCAGGACGACCCAAATTGTTGTTTACAGAAAAAGCAAATGATTTCTTTGATATCACATAACATCTGGCAGCAGTGACTTCAGAAAAATGTACAATGGTCAGTTCCAAATTCTAGACAATTATTCAGTTTCTAAAAATATGAAATATGAATTAGCAGCCACAGAAATCAGAAAAGTGCAGGAGTTGTTTCGGAAACACTTATTCAATAAAAATATAAAAGGCATCTTCTGTACAGATTGTTTTTAGATAAATAAATTTCTGAGGATGATACAGGAAAAAGATCAATATGTTGTGAACACGTCTTTATGGATTTTTTAGTGAATAATTTTTGACCACGGGTCCACCTACCATTTCATCTCTATATTTTCCTTGGTTGACTAGTTTCTGTGGCTGCTAGACTCAGCTCCAAGCCTTAAGATGCAGATAATTCGATTTTCAAAGATATTCACCTAATTTGGCCAAAAATGATTGAACTAGATATAACTCCTACTACTGGAAAGTAGCTAAATAGTGGAAAAAAATCGAAAGGAGATGTCCATTTTATTGTGAAAACAACATGTGTCAAATGTTCTAACAAACACATAAATTAACCAATTCAGAATATGAAAAGTGATGTGAGTTTCAAAGAAACATGTTCAGAGTCAAAATTTAAATAAGAAATTGAAGAAAATGAACTTGGGTCCACGACAATTCCTTTGAAGTCTATCAACATTGTTGAAAACCTTCCTTCCCAGACTCTTGATTCGGTATCTTCCTCATGATGTTAGGAATTTCCTTCGGGAAGCATGTGGAAGTCAAATATCAAATATGTATATTAAGGATAAAAATTCATCAATCAGTAAAAAAGATTTTAATACTGAATTTTCCCCGGTTTTTATTACTGTTGATACGGATTCTGTGCAACATCCATCCTGACACAATGTTAAATAGCATAGTGAATAATTAATTTCCATATCAAAGTCCTGTGTGTCAAAGATTTCTTATATTCTTTGTTCTACCCTTATATTTTTTTAAGTTTAAAGGTCGTTTCATGGAGTTTGAATCGTTAATCACCCCTTATTGTTCGCTTGTCCCAGTTTTTAGTACCCCCTTCTGTTCAAACTAATTCTGCTCAATATCCTTTCTAATACAATGTTAAAAGGCATAGCGGATATTAAATCTTCATGTCTTAGTCCCGTATTGGTACCAAAACTTTCTTAAATTCTTTTGTTTATCTTAATCTACATTTTTTTGTGTCTAAATGTTGAGTATAGCCTCAAAAATGCCAATTATCCAGAATACAACATGTACCTGATGTTTTTTCTTTAAATTTGAATGTTTTTCCAACATTTTCCAAAGTTAAAATTAATTTGCCCCAGTTTTTAGTGCCTCTCTTCTGTTCAAACTAATCCTGTACATTATCCATTCTAATACAATGTTAAAAAGCATAGTGGATAACAAAACTCCATGTTTTAGTCCCATATTAATGCCAAAACTCTATATATTCATTAGTTTTCCCTAATTTTTGTTTTTTTGTTTCCAAATGTCGTTTTAGTAAATTATGATGGTTTATTTTACCAAATAGGGCGTTTACAAATAAAGCACAATTTAATCATTTCTCGATTTCTCACATAATATGAGTCGTATTTGGGACACACAGTATATATATTATGAATAGACCGATAGTAAAATTAAGTGACGAAATTACCATTAACAGCAAAAATAATATTTTTCTGGCGCCACTCTAATAATTTGATTTTTCCTTTCATAAAAACATTGATCAATACGTATATAAAAATCTACTTCATCTTTGAATTGATATATTAAATTTATGGATATTAATTTAATAGCTCATATCAATTAATTATAATGTATACTAAACTCAACTTACAAGAAGGCTCATATACATAAAATCCTTTTTTATTTAACTAAATTACTATATTCACCTACAGGACATTCTATATAACATAAAATAATGACGTGTATAGTAGTATCAATTAAGATATAATTGTATAAAAATTAAATTTTTGTTGATATAGTCCTATCTAAGAATTATCTATTGTAAACTGAACAATCATTTGAAGTAAATGTCTATCAAAATGAAATATAAAGAAATTTAGCTAAAATTAAATATCAGTGTTTGAATATACCCAGAATTTGTATGTAAAACAAATAAGCTTAACAAATTGTTAATAAAAGACTAATTTTATAAATGCATCACTAATTATTTTCATGGTGAAAGATGACTCATTACGAATAAAGATATTTTTAGAAACTCATTGTTGGCAACAGGAAAATAAATCTACTAATTACACAAAGACATACCCAATTCAAATTATTATAAAAAAAGAAATTGGGAACATCTGCAGATAATGACCTCTATTTCCAAGCAATAATGTGAAATTGGGAATAAAAAAGGCCTTAAAAGGGTTGGGCACAACCTCATATTACCTTATAAAGTATTGTAGATAACCTCAAACCAATCTACATATTGGAAAACATTTTAAACCTAGTTGTTTTGAATCATGTTAAATATTGTATAAAAATTATATTCAATATTATAACTATCGATTTAGACAATATTTTCTTAGTATTACTTCTTGACGAGGTTATATGACAGTTTACGATATAAATTAAGTTTCTAATAGATATTTTTACGCACCTCCAATGTGCAAAAATACTTACTTGAAATTACGCTGCTGATAAAAAATAGAAAATTCAAGGTAACACACAACACAAAATTTTTCATTTTATAAATTGTTTTTTATTCTAATCCAATTGTTTACTACACCATTAACAACACGTACGTACTACACCCAACACACAACACTCACACTATCTTCGTCGACCTCGCATTAATTCTCTCAAATAGTTCAATATAAAATGGCGATCTTCCTCCAAAGACAGTCACGGGCTGGTGCTAGTTTACGTAATCTCCGACAGTCGATTACAGCGTTGCCGAAACTCCACGACGCCGTTTTCTATTTTTCATTTTTGACAGAAATTCTAATTTTAAGAACCATAGGCGGAGATTACAAAAATTATTCATCTATTAAATTCATAATAAATATTATTAAAAAGTATCATGAATATTGTTGTTTTTGAACAATAAGTAGTTGATAACCATCGACTATAAAGGTGGTTGACTATTGACCAAACAACGACCAGAATATATATAGTGATTTACTATTTCAAAATTCTAGTTGGCACCACTGTTTTCTAAACTTATTTGACGTAATTAGAATAAATTTTCACTCAAATTTATTACAAATTTCACATTGAGTTTTGGAACTATTTCCAGAAATTTAGTAAATCCTACAATATTACTATGACCCGATCATACTTTCCGAAAAATCCTGTTTAATTATTAAATAATCTATTTCAAAGAATGTTTGATTATAGTGGCAACGTTGAAATAAAAACGTAATACATCACGAGTATGCGCTACTCTATTAAAATATACAAAAGTGGTTAAATCTTTCCAATAAAACAATTACAGTGTACCACGAAAAAGAATTATTTTTCAACCTTGATTTTAGATAATAAGATTAATTTTATTTTTATTGTATTGATTTAAATCTTCGTATTATTTTTATCTTATTGGCGCCTTTCTGATATTTACGTAGATGCTAATAAATTAATATAAGTTTTATTATTAAATCTGGCATCTACGTTGAAGATAAGTTAGAAAATTGCGTAAATTGATAAGAAATTGCTTGTATCAAATGAATTTTGATACTTACTGCAAGATAATAATCAAAAACTTAACTAATGGTATTTAATACACGAATTAAAAAGTAAATACTTAAATATCTTTTCGATTAAAGTATATGAAGTGTTTAACGGGCTTAAAATAGGTTGAAGTTCTTTTTAATAACGTCATAATATACAATATGGTCCATTAAAGATTTCCGAGATAGATAAATTTGTATAATTCAATAGTCAGATAGTGTCTTTTAGCTGATATGTTGTAAATTTTTTACAAATTAATAATTCTTTTGTACTAAAAAAATCAAAATTTTGATTTCTGTATAAACTTTTCTACATACGCTTGTGACTTTGTTGGGTTCGGAGAGGCGCCTAACGTTACGACGCCTTTGAAAATCGATTTAGATTCTTCCAGAGAATATCAATCAAATGATGTAGGAAAATTGAGAAAAGCGGAAAAATATACACATTAAATTACGTATAGAAGGACTCTAATTATATCAATATCGATATTAGATGAAGGTGACTATAAAATTTAAGTAAAGAGAAAATAGAAAAAAATATTTGATATGATGGTGATATTTTGGAATGTTTAGTTATTAAAACAGCAAATAAAGTTAAACATTTAATCAAATGTAATTAACTATCTGAAACTATATGATTTTTTAACTAATGAATAAATTGAAAAAGAAACAGCAAAATATTAAAAACACGTAGACAACATTCAGCTCTATCTACAAGAAAAAACAAAGCATAGATTTTTGTGTAGCAGAGTGTCGACATCTATTTCGAACATTTGTCAATCTCAAATTACCGGTCGCTAATAATAGGCAGCATTTTTACCTTTGTGACTAAAAAAGTGCAGCTATTGCTTAGTAGATGTCACTTATAGTCTAAATTTATAATTAAAATAATTACTTTATGTAATAAATATTCTAAAGATTCATAAATGTGTGAAAATATGGTTTTTTGATTTAATATTCGTATTGGATAATTAATAATATACTAACCTTGATTTGTTAGTTACAATAAGTTGCACAGTTGTTTAATAGACGTCGCTAGTAGTATAAAAATTGAATTAAAATAATGGTTCTTTTCTTTTGAAAAACAAAATAATGAAATGCAGTTTCTATAATCGCTCAATTATAAAAAAAATTAACAGTTTTATTATGAAATTCAACAATTTTAAATTACAATTTTTGTATTTTTGTTCATTAAGTACTTTGTTTTATCGTTTACGTAATAGATGTCACTGGTAGTATGAATTCACCATAGAGATATTACAGATACAGTAGGCTTGTTACAGGCGCCCATACAAGTGGGACGTCTGGCAGATAGAAAGAGAGAGAGAGATAATTTAGGTATTGTTGTCTCTGTCTAATGGCGCATGCGTGTTGATTAGATTTCGTGTCAGAACATGAATTGAAACAGAATAAGATCTTTCCTGCAATACTGTTGATAAACGAAATCTAGTGCAATGAAAGTATGAAAGTATATTTCCTAAGTAATATTCACTAAAAATAGGTTTAAAAATTTTTTTATGCTAATATATTTATGGGAATATTGTTTTGAGAGAATGTTTTGGTATTCTTCTATATTTTATTTGTGCAATTAATTTTGCAATGCTCATTAATTATCATTGTAACTGAAAATTTAGTCCAATTGTATCAATCAAAATTTTTTATTGCATTCCATTGAGTCAACATTATTTATCAGTTGTGCACGTAATTTGAAGAATAAATTCAGTTTATCAGTACAAAATGGAATACTCTGAAGGACCAAAACTCAATTAGAATTAAATAAAGCACTTTATTTAACAATTCTTTATTAATAAATTAGTACAACTACGTAAAAAACCAGTTCGTATACTAATATTACTTCCGGCTTTCCAATAAAATCTCTTTGATTGCGTATGATACATTCGATTATATTATATTTCAAATCGTAAGTCATGCACATTAGCTATTTTTTGCTACTCAATAAAATTTAATATATTCAAGTTTTCAAAAAGTTTCTGTTTACTTAAAACTGTAAGTTCCTTCATAAAATATTTGTCAGCAATAAATAACAAACAACATAACCCATAACAAATCCATAACAAATATCTAATCTTTAAATTTTATGAAACGATACGGCGAAGATTATTTTAATACAGTCTTCGACCCATCACGCTGAATGACTTTAGAATACGTACGCACTTTACCGTTGCCCGTTGAATCATAGACACGCATGCGCAGTACGCAACAAAAGACTCTCTTTCTCTTTTCATTCGCAAGACGCTCTCACTTGTAGGCATGCCTACTCTATTGGTAATGGAATTCACTCGCCTGTTATAGACTAGATATGGCGATACTAAACTTTTTAATTTTTACTGTTATTGGAATTGAAATCTTTTTTATGAGAAAGTTTATATCGAATTCCATTTATTGGAAGACGGTAGTACGTAACATTTTATGAGAATAGGATATATCTTTTTGTGAGAAAGTGAGTTGAAGCAGAATCGTGACAAAGAATGTATTAAGATTAAAATTACTAATAAACTTTTTGAGTATCAATTTATTTAATTTTCACAATTTTATTATAAATCATGTATAAAGGTTTTATGAAAACTATTCATTTTGGAAACTATCATAAAATTTTGACCTCCATTCAACCTTGCTATTATCTTTTTCTTGTTGAATCATTTTCGGGCATTGTACGACTTTTTAATTTTGCTTGTCTTCAACAGAACTCTGTTTTTGTTATATGTACCATCTAAAATAAGTTTTTGTTCTTCTATGATTAGACAGTAGAAAGATTTTGTTTCATTATGAGCTTTCATATAAATTGAAAAAAGTTCATTTGAATCTCAAGTATTTTCTAACAATATATTATCCACAATAGTGATTTGACGTTGCCAAGTATGCCATTAATTTGTGTATACTCAGTTTTTCATCTAAATTTTTCTACAATGATAAAATCCAATACTAACCTGTAGAATTATATAAAAAACATTGAACTTTTTTATTGTATATCATATTTGACTGTAACGCTATTTCATAGTATTAATATAAAATGTGATAATGCAGGAAACATCTCATCCTACATAAATATATTCAAGGGCTATTGATTCATAATTTTGTTTATACAGGGTGGGACATAACTATCTTTTAGCTCAGATTAATAATTCACTGGACTAAAGTAACATGTATGTCAATTCAACTGGAAATACTCGGGTATTAATGTTCCATGTTGAAATTGTGCACTATTGAATCGAATATATCTTGTTATCTACTGGATTAGAGACGATTAGATAAGTTATGTATCCGGTCCCAATAATCTTGTTCTAAGTTCTCTATCTCTCTATCTATCTAGCGGTAGATTGACCAAACAAATTATAACTCATATTGTTTTCGTAATACTACAATGAGAAACAAAATTATTTAAGTGTTATATTGAATTAATAGTGCTAAAATTTCATGTATTATGCATTTTTTTCATTTTTACCGACCCTATCTTGTTAAGTGAATTGTTAAAATTGACATTTAACGTGGTTTCAATAATACTATATCATTTTTAGTTTCCCCTTATTTGTACGTCACTGATTTAAGCAAACGTTTGACATAGCTTAATATTATTATCATTTTATTTAACCCCCTTTCACTACGCCCCTGGTTAAAACAATCATTTAAAATATCAAAATCGATTTTTATCATTTCTACTATCTCTCTCGTACCACAGCACTGGCTAGACTAGACCACGTTTTCAATATTACTGTCATTTTATTTAACCCTTTATTACTACGCCCCTGTTTAAAACTATCATTTAAAATATTTAGATCGATTTTTATCATTATCCCCTTAGTACCACACCACTGACTAGAACTAGAAAATGTTTTTATATTACGATCCTTTTGATGAACCTCCTATTACTACGTCACTGGTTAAAACAATCATTTAAAATATTTGAATTGATTTTTATCATTATTCCTTTAGTATCACACCACTGTCTAGAACTGAAAAATATTTTTAATATTACTATAATTTTTATGAGCCCCCTATTACCACGCCTCTGGTTTCAACGATCATTTAAAATATTTAAATCGATTTTTATCATTATCCCTTTAGTACCACACCACTGGTTAGAACTAGAAAATGTTTTTGATATTATTATCATTTTTATTAACCCCGTATCACTACGCCCCTGCTTAAAACGATTATTTAAAATATTTCAATATATTCTTATCATTTCTATTAACCCTACTATTAAAGTAGAAAGCTTTGAACATAATATCAAAATTTCAATTGTGATTGTGTATTTTTCTGTACAACTTTTTTGGAAACAAATTATTTATGGTCTCTCCTGCCACTTTACGTAATTCTGGGAATGTGTATTTAATATTTGACATGTCAACCAAGAAAAATTTAAAACTTTCAATTGTTTATCAGTGTTACCACCCAATTATAGTTCAACAATTTTCCTAATATAATGTTCAAATAACCTTTTAATTTAAATTGGAAAAACAGAGCAAAATAGCAGAATTTTGTGAACTACTTATTTTATAAGACAATTTTGTCGCAATCACTACTCTTGTTGTGCTCTAAAAAACGCGTACGACTGAATAATGTCTCAAAAGACTTGTATAATGAATAATTATAAACGTAAATAACTTTTCCACGCCGCCCTTGTGAAGAAATTCTCATAATAAATACGATAACACCGAAGAATAATGTCACACATGGTTACCAACTTTAAATACTTTTAACTTTCCTCAATTCACTAGTAATAATTTCAGTTACACTTCTTTCTACGTCACTGATTAAATATTCACCAATAAAATTAGAACTTTAATTATCTTCATGAATATTGAGGATATTTATTGTTTTACAGATCCCGTAGTAAGGTTATAAATTTATTTATTATCTTAATTTAACTGAATTGAGTTATTATAACATTCTATTTTATAGAATCGTATTCTATCGAGTGTTTACTTTCCACACACTTTTTCAGACTGTTTAAAGTAATTAAACAGGAACAGTTAAATTTTAAATGATAGTACGTGGGGGAGATAGGGAAATATATTTACTCTCAATAAATTTTTTGGTGATATTACGTACTTAGTCGCCTTAAATTGATTTTTATATTTACAATGTGATTCAATGTATTTGATTGACGTTAATTATTATATTTACTTCGAAAAAGTTGTTCATCGTCCTACGCAAATTCAGATGTCCTTTTTAATATAATCGCATTAATTTGTGTTATCAATTTGAGGAAAAACCGTCATTGTTGACTGACGGTTACCTGTTATCCCGATTTTCCGAGTTCGTTATCCCAGGAAAATATTTTTATTTTCGTCGTAACGTTTAATACGTTAAATATTTAAGACTGTAACATTTGAAGTTGATTTATAAAATAAGGATCTACCTGAATTATCTCAACAAACGTTTTGAAGTAAAAGGACAAAAGCGAAATCGAAAACATAAGCTAAAATTAGGAAAAGCAAACAGAATAATAAATGATATATAACGAAATTAAGAAGGAAAGATAAGAAACATTACAAGCTTAAGAAAATTAATGATGTAGATATGTGGAAACTAAAAAAAACAAACCTTTACGAAATATTAACAACCGAGATAGTTTGTAAAGGAAAAGAAAAAGCTGGAGCGTTGAAAACTACCATGGAAATTGAGTTTTACCAATAATTAGTAAAAAAAGTAACATTGGGAAACTAAGTTATGGAATAAACTATGAAAAAAAGGTGTAAACATGATTCTGGAAGAGCATTTGGATGAAGCATATTCTTAACTAAAGGTTTCAATGAATAAGAATCTTCAGAAAATATTTTTTTCAGTGTGAGCAAAGGATACACGGAATATTTTATAAAACTCTTGATTACCTATTTTAATTGGAGAGAATTTCAATTAAAGAACGACTAAAAACATCTTTGTATCTCATTTTGTCTAACACTATGGATTTATCGAGAATGTAGAATACCAGACTGTACCACCCTGTAATAATCAAGCTTTCAACGTACAATTTTTTAAAATAAGTAATTTTTGTTAGCCTGGAAGCTATTTGCAGTGGTCTTCCTTTTCCTGTGTAATCATAAATCTTAAGACAAGCATTAGAATCAGGAACGCATTTAATTTCCTGTTTGTTCATAACAAGGAAACATTTGAATGTAACTTGCATCGTTTCCTTCCTCAATGTAAAGTGTAAACTACACCCACTTAAGGTCAGATAGAACGAGAAGTTTCATTTATTTCTCTTTTGGTATATACAAAGTTCAAATAGCGAAATTTCTATTGATTTTATGTCGAAGGCAGAAACAGTTCAAATATTTGTTTCTTGTATCTATTAAATGTTTAAAAAGTATTTATAAACTCAAAATTATACATATTGAAAACATTGTTAATATTCCCTTTATTTAAAACATTTTTTCAAATGCAATATATCGTCCAAAGTGTTCGTAGATATGTACAGATCTTCCAATATCAATTGCAGAAGAGAGTTAGCGAGGTACAATCAATATTTCATAAAAACGAACGGTACTTATACCAAATCAACATTTAACAAACTGTCGGTCCACGTGGGTTCATCATCTCCACTGTATATCAATTAAAACATTGAATTTTAAACTAAAATGCATTTCTATTGGCCGAAGCTGTCGGAAGGCGTATCTACACAGTTTCTTCGAAATACTCCTGCCAGATATCGATAAGCAGTGGCGTCGCTTGATGAGATTAATTTAATTTATAAATTTTTTTGAATAAATATAAATATGGCGTTCTTTAGATCATCAGTCCAAGTAGGACTACATCTGTATACTAAATGAATAATAATTTATAATGATCCGTTTGCCTTCTAAATTTATAAAAATTATTAATTCATAATTGAGGTATCTACGAGTATGGAAGATCAGATAAAATTGTCGGTAAGGGTTTTAATAATCTGCAATTGATATTGGAAGAACTACAACCAAATTTACTTATAACAAAGTTTGTTAAACTACAAATAGGCCAAATACGAAATTACGTGACAAAATTAATAGTAGAAAAAAAACAACGCCATCGTGTTCTAGAGGTTAAATAAAAGTTATGTGCATAAAATTCAACATTTTTTGTCTATGCGTTACTTTTTTTAACAATAAAAACACCAAAAAATCGATACAAATTTTGTTTTTTGCGTTTTCGGCTGAATTTATGCAAGACTCGTCTTTGTTACTCTGGGAAATATTGTAGAAAATTAAAAAATCTTCAAAACAACCTTTTATAAATTAAAGTTTGAGAATTTGTTGCTAAGATAATTTAACCGAAAGGAGAAAATTTTTAATTTTTTATAATTTGTTTAATTTTGAATATTAAGGTTTCTTATTAACTGAAAACCGAGATTACGATGTACTTAATCAATGCTCTAAAGATGAGCCCTATGGCCCCAATAGTTTTTACAAAATAGTAATTAAACCATAGGAGGCCCTTTTTTTCAAGGGGCCATTCTTGGTCACCGGATGGTCCTATCATCATTTGGAAAGTCGCGTTGGAAGGAAGAAGAGTTGAATTAAATATCCCATATCTCAGTTTTTTAAATTTTTTTGGACCTCAAAAAAGTGTTAAAAAAGGGGGTAAAAAGAATTTATAAACAATTTATTGTTTTTTAAACATTTTATAAAAGTATCGTAATACTAATGTTATATTCGGAAAGCTGGCAGTTTAATTTTGGGGCGAAGCTAGACATTTTTTTTTAAATTCATTGCGGCTTTGTTTTCCAGTATTAAGGAATTTTTTTTGCGTCTTTTTGTAGGGGAAGCTTGAAATTTTTATCAATAAAAGTATCAATAAACTATTATTGAAAATGTGTATTTGGTAGGAGTATAAGTGACACTGTTTCTCTATGCTGCTCCGTGAAGTCGTGACATCGGAGGTGTGTGGATAACGAAAAGAAGCAAGAAAAAAATTAGCTGTCACATTAGTTTTTTGCTAAAATTAATAACTTTTCCAGAATTTTCCCCTCTATGAATTTTGCAATTTTTTGTAAGACTTATTTATTTACCACATAAGCAATTATATTATTCATACTGGCATAAACTACTATGCATTCTAGTTGAAAATACTTAATTTTATGGGGAAATATTTCGTATTTTCTGCTTTACTCGAATTGCCATTTTGCAAAAACTATTGGGGCCGCAAGGCCCATCTTTAGAGCATTGATTGAGTACATCGAGATCTCAGTTTTCAGTGAATAAGAAACCTTTACATTTAAAATAAAACAAATTATAAACAATTTAAAAAATAGAAAATTTTCTCTTTTCGGTTAAATTATCTAAGCAACAAATGATCGAAATTTAATTTATAAAAGCTTATTTTGAAGATTTTTCAATTCTTTACAATATAGGTTCAGCGCAAAACGCAAAAAACAAAATTGATACCGATTTTTTGGTGTTTTTATTGCTTTAAAGAATTACGCATAGACAAAAAATCTTGAACTTGTATTTAACTCCTAGAAAACGATAGCTGCTATCAATTTTGTCACGTAATTTCGTAAATGCACTGGTCTATTTGTAGTTCAACAAGCTTTGTTATAAGTAAATTTAGTTATAGTTCTTCCAATATCAATTGCAGATTATTGAAACCCTTGCCGACAATTTTATCTGATCTACTATAGGCGTAGATACCTCATTTTATAAAATAATTATTTTTATAAATTCAAAAGGCAAACGATTCGTTATAAATTATTTTTCATTTATATCTATTCAAAGAAATTTATAAATTAAATTAATCTCATCAAGCGACGCCACTGCTTATCGATATTTGGCAGGAGTATTTCGAAGAAACTGTGTAGATACGCCTTCCGATAGCTTCGACCAATAGAAATGCATTTATGTTCACAATTCGATGTTTTAATTGATATACAGTGGAGATGATGAGTCCACGTGGACTGACGGTTTGTTAGATGTTAATTTGGTATAAGTACCGTGCGTTTTTATGTAATATTGATTGTACCTCGCTAACTCTCTTCTGCAATTGATATTGGAAGATCTGTACATATCTACGAACACTTTGGACGATATATTGCATTTAAAAAAATGTTTTAAATAAAGGGAATATTAACAATGTTTTCAATATGTATAATTTTGAGTTTATAAATACTTTTTAAACATTTAATAGATACAAGAAACAAATATTTGAACTGTTTCTGCCTTCGACATAAAATCAATAGAAATTTCGCTATTTGAACTTTGTATATACCAAAAGAGAAATAAATAAAACTTCTCGTTCTATCTGACCTTAAGTGGGTGTAGTTTACACTTTACATTGAGGAAGGAAACGATGCAAGTTACATTCAAATGTTTCCTTGTTATGAACAAACAGGAAATTAAATGCGTTCCTGATTCTAATGCTTGTCTTAAGATTTATGATTACACAGGAAAAGGAAGACCACTGCAAATAGCTTCCAGGCTAACAAAAATTACTTATTTTAAAAAATTGTACGTTGAAAGCTTGATTATTACAGGGTGGTACAGTCTGGTATTCTACATTCTCGATAAATCCATAGTGTTAGACAAAATGAGATACAAAGATGTTTTTAGTCGTTCTTTAATTGAAATTCTCTCCAATTAAAATAGGTAATCAAGAGTTTTATAAAATATTCCGTGTATCCTTTGCTCACACTGAAAAAAATATTTTCTGAAGATTCTTATTCATTGAAACCTTTAGTTAAGAATATGCTTCATCCAAATGCTCTTCCAGAATCATGTTTACACCTTTTTTTCATAGTTTATTCCATAACTTAGTTTCCCAATGTTACTTTTTTTACTAATTATTGGTAAAACTCAATTTCCATGGTAGTTTTCAACGCTCCAGCTTTTTCTTTTCCTTTACAAACTATCTCGGTTGTTAATATTTCGTAAAGGTTTGTTTTTTTTGAACTTTGTATATACCAAAAGAAAAATAAATGAAACTTCTCGTTCTATCTGACTTAAAGTGGGTGTAGCTTCCAGGCTAAAAAAAATTGCTTTTCTTTTCTTTTTCGTAAGTGCCCTGGCCTAAAACACGATTAAAGAGGTTTTTAAAAAAGGTACTCTAGGATACGTAAAAAACTAGAAAATAGTTTGCTTGGGGGTTTTTACATTAGCACTCTTTACATTAGCATCGTTCTTTTTTCACACTTATCGTCTTAAGATGATGTTTGACAAAGCAGTAATCTACCAGAAGTCTAGTTTAATGTTGCTTCTAGTTATCATGAGAAGTCTTAAGACTTCTAGCTGATATAATGATGAATTTTTTAGGTTATCTTACTCATATTGTTAAACAAAATGCAAACAATCAAAATTACTGTACTTTTAGTGCAAATTTATTTTAAATTATGCTCAAATATGACTTATATTGATAAGAAATCTTCTGGTTTACTACTGAAACTTCTCAAATAAATCTCCTCTATATATATTTTTTAAATCAACCGACAACTAAAAAGTGTTCTGTGGAATTTAGAGGTTAGGTTATCTTTCATAATGGTTCGGTAGCTATTTAATTGACGTTGAATTCTGTCTTTCAATTCTTGAGGTGAATTCACCTCTGTAGCATGAACGTTTTCTTTAAGAACAAACTGTGAAATCGAAAGGATTAAAATCGTATGACCGAGGTGGCCAATGAATCGGAGATTCTGCACCTCTACCAATCCATCGATCCGAAAAATGTTTACTAAATTACGACATCTTCAAAGTGCGGTGGAGCTTCCTAGAGACCTTCGCTCGTTTGTGATTGCTCAAAAAATCCAGGTATTCATCACCATTTAAATTTCCAGGTAGAATGTGATAACCTAAAGTTGCTACCCGAACATTAACCTCAAATGAGTGTGGTACCCTTTTGACATGTGAATTCATATAAAAAATGTTTTCAATTTCTTCTTCTTCAGTGCCTTTCATCTTAAATATGGCGTTACGAAAATTTTTTACTGACCCCAAATATTTTTCCATCTATCTTAGAGACGGGATCACCTTTCTTGAAACAACCTGTATATTAATGAAATGTTCTTCATTTAGAAACGACTCCTTCTGAATGGGTTCCTTCAATTTCAGGCAAGCAGATTACTGTTAATTACATTTTGCAAAGGTAATATTGTAATTGATGCGATACGAAAATTAGTCAATTGTAATAACTATTGATTCCTCTGTTACTGATAATCCGTACAAAAGCTTAATTTGAATGTTAATTTGTGCGACTTCATTTTCCTCAAACAACTAGCAACCAATATTCTAATTAAGGAAATTGTACACGATAATATGATTTTGAATGTGCGCAAAAAAATGAGCTTCATCAGTTATGACGAGAATTTAGGTGTTTGTGGAGAATTCTCCATACATAATTAGGGGCAGACGTTCAGAATGCCGCAATATCTCAGATGGAACAAGAGGATGAAATTTCCGCTTTTTTTGCAAGTTTTTCACGATACCAAACTTGATTCACGGTTTGTCAAGGTGGATCAAGAAGGATTTAGATCATTTAGTATTGATTGTGGCTTTTGGTTTTGGGTCGTACTGAAATAACCAACTATCATTATTGGTAATAATGCTTGGGATGACTTTCTGCTTGTTTTAAACATTCTTCTAAACCATTTTTTGCATTTCCATTAGTGAGTTATTATCTTCAGAAACATATAAAATCACTTAATAAGTCGTGTGACTAAGAAAAACATTTATTTGCAATCTCCCTCAAAAGCAATACAATCATTCCAAAGCTTCTCTAACTTCACGATGACGTACTAGTAGAAGCATTTTTCTTTTGCTTCAAAATAAGCTTCAATTTAAGCAATTGCTTCTTCATTTGAGCTGAATTTCTTACCAGCGAGCATTTTATTAAGATCAGCGAATAGCCAGTAGTTACTGGTGACCAGATCTGGACTATACCAAGGATGAGGAAGCCATTAATTGTCTCTTCCTTTTGGAGATTAACATGCGTATCCAAATATTCTGAGGACATAAACTTCCCAGATGACTGTTGTGCCTTTGGACACTTCGAACGTGGTTCACCCGCAGCAGTCCACTCAGATTATGATCGTTTTAATTCCGAAGTGAGGTGATGGATTCTTGTTGAGTCTATTGTCACATATAGTAGCAAAAAATCGGCATCTAATTTACCTTCTGATATCTTTTTGGCCTCAGTTATTTCACGCTATTTGAACTTCCGATTAGATATTACCAATTTTTAGACTTTTTTGATGTTTTCTGGAGTAAACACATCAATTGGTCGAATATAACGTTCACCATCATCAATATCTGTACGACCACGTTTAAATTCAGCAAACCATTACAAAATGGTTCTTTTCGATGGAGTTTTTTGACAGTTGGTACTTCATAAACGTCATATAGATTTGACAAAATGTCAGCGCCATCTGTGTGTCAGTCACGGGACTAAGGGAGTGATGTTATAAGTAATCAATTTAATCTTAAACCTGCTTAAAGTCGCGTCCTTTCGAAATTAGTGTTTTTTTCTTTTATTTCTTAATGGATTTAATCAATATTAAATTCCGATGTCGAATATCCATTTGCTAAGGGGTCACTATACTCTCGAAAATATTATAGCGTCTCTTAAGTATCCCGAGTCTCTAGAGTGTAAGTGTATGTATCTTTTAGCGTGGAAATCTGAAATTTACGATGTGAAAATAGGGATCTTGGCAAGACCGCTCGCTGTGGCAACGCGCCGACAGAAATATGGTAGGCAATGCGTTTGGGTTATTGCCGTCGAAGTCATAAATAAGTTGGAGAGCTCCGGAATTCATAGGGAGCTTTTTTGGAATATAAAGTAATGAATTTGAAATTGCGAATGTAATAATTTCGATATTTCTGCTGAAAATAATAACAAATATCAAAAGAAATAACTCAGGTAATCACATTTAGAGGCAGAAAGAAATTATCAGCAACTTTAACGGTAAGTTTCAATTTGTATGAAGTATGAAGAAGAAATTTGCTTTGTGGTAGTCCAAAATGTGATTATAAACTCGTGCAGCAAGCTGGGAAGATATAAATATGATCATCAAATTGATTTACATAATTTTTTAGTAGATTTCTTCGAATCCATTTTATGATGTCACTATCCAAAAGGAATGTAACCTTTTCTTCATACGTTCATAATGATTCCTTCTGTCAGTGCAGCTTCAATAGTCCTAATTTCATATAAATTACCAAAAGTCTGCTCCTTCTGGAAATGTTCACGTAAAGAACTATATATTTGAGGGAGAGCTTCCTATTACCTCTCAATAATATATGGCTATCAGTTTCTCTATTGTTCTTTTTTTTATTCAGGGAGTTTTATGAATAATGTTCACTTTTTGTATCGAAACACTTTACAAAAAGTATTCGGAGTATAGGAAAACGTATTCTATTTAGAAGGTGATTTATTTCTTTTTGGTTGATCGTAATCTATCAACTGGACGTTGAAGTATGTGTTCAGCTTCTCAAATCTTCCTCTTCCAGATCTCACAGTTCGTCAGCTGTAGTATGTCTTCAGCTTCTCAAATCTTCTCCTGGTGATGTAGTCCAAAATTTCTTGTATCTTCTTCTGGTCTAAACTCAATGAGGTTCTCCGGGATTATACAATGCAATCAAGTCCTGTTTTCTTCCTATTCCAAATCCTGATAATATTTATCCATAACCAGATCGTTATTAGTTGATCTTTCCTCTTTTAGATGTTTACACTGTTGATGGTAGCCTAGCGCAGTCCGTTAGCTGGGTGTTGAAGTATGTGCTTAGCTACTCAAATCTTCTCCTGGTGATGTCGTCCATGATATCTTGTATCTTCTCCTCTTTCAGATTTCACAGTTCGTTAGCTGAAGTATGTCTTCAGTAGCTCTAATCTTGTGCTGGTGATGTAGTCCATAATTTCTTGTATCTTCTTCTGGTCTAATTTCTCTGGGTGTTGAAGTATGTGAACAGCTCCTCAAATCGTCACCTGGTGATGTTCGCCATAATTTATTGTATCTTCTTTCGATCTAAATCTTAGTACAGCTGTAATTTGTTGATGATGATGTTTTGCTTGGGTTTAACCTCATTCCCACTGCTCTTGGTAGTGTATTCAGCATGATGAACATGAGGATTAGGTTAGGTTATTACTTACAGCTGGATCATAGTTCTGGATCATTTTTAACTTCTCAATTCAACTTTTTGAATACTAATTGTTTAGAGGATTGATGTTTAATTCATTTCGAATTGAGCGGACATTTTATTGTATTGTTTTAATAATTTTTCTCCCCTGTATTCAAAATCAGTGATCAATTATCATATATCTTATATTTTGAAGCGTAACCTTCTTTTTAGATCTTTTTTAGTATAATTTTTATAACTTGTAGCTGTTTCGACATTTATCATAAAATATCATGTTTTAACCACATATATTTTCATCACTACAAGTACCTTTTCTTAAAAATATTCATTTTCTGGCTTCATACGTCTCCCAATTGAATACCTCGTAAGCGATCGTACAAGAATATTTCTCTTGAGGGTTATTATACCAACAGAAATACGTCTTCGCATATAGTATGCAAGTTTTCATTTGCGCGAATAAAATAACATTTCGTTCCGATTTGGGAAAACTTTTTAATGAAATGGCTTCTTAACAACAGGATGTATCACTACTGTAAACGTTGTGGAATTTCCAAGACAGAGAAAGAGATAATATTTAAGTCAGTAGCTTAGAAAATCGTTATTGATAAAGTCTCAAAATTATATTGGTAAATCATGTGTGGAGTTTTTAGATTATGGAAAAGTGATAAAAGAAATATCGAATATTTTGTGAGAAACAGCTGTGTTCAACTGCACCAAGAAGTCTTCAGTTTCTAAAAAGTTGTTTTGCAACCTTAGACTTGTATTTGATGAGGCAACTAAGCTGTGCAACCAGTCGATTACCCCATCACCGGATATTGTTGAAATCCATAGTTGGATGTGCAGTATACATTCAGAATACCAAGAAATCTTTATGAATAAGATACTGCGAAGCTGTCTGCTATCTTATAGAGTCTTTCTTGGTTGAAATCAAATATAAAAGACGGGAGCTTACGTTTATCTAGATCAGAGAGACTCATTTCGAAAGATTGAAACAAACAAACACAGCCACGTTTTGGCTGGGGACTTGTTGATCAGTCCGACAACCACTGGCTGCTCAATCTGGTTATCATCATGTGTAGCAAACACTGGGCTGCTAATCGTACGTTGATACAGATCATAACTCAGGGAGTAAGATAGTACACTGTATCTTCTTTTAAAGTTGGTGGTTTTTGATTGCTCTTCTGGTTGTTCTGCTCGATAGCCAGATTGTCGATTGGTTGGAAGCCTCGTTCAATTGAGTGCCTTAAAACAAGACATCGGAGAATCAAGCTTATCATGAAATCATGCTAATTTTGAAGATATGTCAAATGAGCCTTGAGACGAAGAGAAATCCTGACCAATCACTATAGCGGCGAGTGAGATCATCATCATCATCATGGAGTTATTCTGAAAAGTATCAGAGATCTACTAAATGATAAATTACGACAAAATCAAAATGGATTTCGAGGTGGTAATCCTTGTATTGACCATATTGTGTCAATTACTTGAGCAAACAAAAGAACAAAATGGAGATATCTGGTTAAATTTGATAGAACAAGGTTTATTTTGATTATTTTCGTAGCACCCATCTTGCAGGTTCAAATTTTCAGTTAATATGCACACTACTATATCTGCTAGCTCGTGCATTTTCAGTCGACGATCATCCATTGGATTTTCTACAACATTTCTTAAGTTGTAATCTCATTTGGTAGACCATAACGATGCTGGTCTTCACAGGTATTCATTTAGAATCTGTTTCCCAATATTTTACTGATAATAACGAAGGAGCAGTCTCGCCCAGACTAGAATTTAGACTGGTATTGTTTTAAGAAACTACACCGCCATATCTAGGTCAGGCTAGATACTTATAGGACGATGCTCGTAATTTGAGGTTGAAATATGAAATAGCTGGTTTATTTTCAAAATGACATTTAATACCTTTAACACCAATTCTACAAAAAAAGTTATATTCTTAAACATCAGTTTATAATCAGAAATATTGGATAAATTATGTTTTACAGGGTGGAAATTTCAATTGTTTGACTTCTTTTTCCATTTACTGATTTGTGGTAAATATTTTTTCCGTATTGCTTCACCAGGTTCTTCTATTATAAGCGTGATAAAAATACCACATATAAAACTCAATGAAATGCTGATAATGCAATCCCAAATCTGAAAATTTCAATTACAGTTGTAATAGTCATCGAAAACATTGAAATGAAAGGTACAGATGGAATTATTGAAGATAAAATGGGTGCTTTAACATATGGATTAGCTAATTAAGATGAAAAGTTTGATGTCGATGGCACAAGATCAGCTCCACCATCGAGAGATGACAGATTTTCAGAGTTGGAGACTCAAATCGTTTTGCTGAAACGAGGAATAACTGAAGGAAATTTGACCAATAGTGTAAATGACTAAATGGAATGGCGAAAATAGAAGAACCCAATTTGACATTTGATTTAGAAGATGAAACATAAAAAATAGTGAAAATACAAATATTTAATAGAAGATAAAGAAAAAAACAGAACGCGTCAACTTAAAAGTACGAGGTCTGGCTAGTAAATAACGAGACTGATTACGAAAAAGGGTTTTATTAAAAAATTATTCCACATTCGAATGCTCCCCTTCAATATACTCCTCTCCTCTCGCCGTAGACCTCTCCATAAGTTTTTTCCATTGATCGAAGCAGTGCAGTCTTCTTTGCTGAAGGTCTTCAAGAGCTCTGCCGTTTTTTCTTTTACCGCTTTCATCGACTCAAATTGGGTCCCTTTCAAAACAGATTTCATCTTTGGTAACAAAAACAATGCACGGTGCCAAATCTGGTGATTACGGCGGATGTTCTTCACAGATCGCGCGTTTTGGGCAAGTGCGTTGTCTTGGTGCCAAATCATGCCGTTTTTTATGAACTAGTTCTCGCAGTGTTGCCAAAACTGACAAATAGTTGACAGTCTCATCCTCAGGAACCCATTCAGTCTTCCCGATACTGTTTATGTTGAAAAAAACGTTCAACATTGTCTCTTGAATTTTAATTTTAATCATTTGGTCATTACTAAAGCGCTTACACTGCTCAAAAATTTATAGCACTAAGTTTTATAAGTAAGTTGAGATTGATACGTTATTCTTGTTGACAAACGACATTACTCCGAAATTTATCTAGAATTATCCTCCATTTTGAATTCTTCAGAGTTTGAAAATATTTGAGGTTAGGTTAAGTTTTACAGAAACTATATAGGTTGAAATTAAAAAAAAATCTTGAGCTTCCTGTCGAACATGGGAACAGATGTAGATTTGAGAATATTGAACAAAAAGAAAAATATAATTGCTTACCAATTTTCCTATTGATACTTCCATATTTGATGAAATATGCTTATTGATTGCAACAATAATGCCGATTTGAACCAAATACACGCAGTAGGTGAAATTACTTAAGATAACTACGTATTTAGATTCCAATAAATTCTTGACTATTCCTAAAAAGTTCTCATCGTTAACTTTTCGAAAAACTGTCATAACTTGACATAATGCAAAACAATGTGTAAGATCAGAATATTGCATAACATAACCTTAAAATTTATGTAAAAAATTCAAATCACCAAGTTTTTGGTTTTTTATTTTTTTTGTTGTTTTTCAAATGTTCTCGACATCCATTCTCAACTAATTCCATCGCCCTTTTCTGCCCATTTGGAAAAAACATTTGAAAATTTACCAAGAAAAAAAGATAACTGCAAATCCTTGACAAGAGACGTAATATTAGCAGATTAGAAACTCATTCAACTCAATAAAACTGCCAATGCAAGTTTTTGCCCAGCTGAGCTCCATCTGCAAATGCTGTTGGTCAAGAAATATTGCGTCTTGCATTGCATTGCCCGTTGTTTTGCATCACGTCAAGCGGCCTTGAATATCACCAAAATTGAATAGAAATAGCTTTAAAAACTAAAATATTTTCTATTAATTGCTTAGATATAAAGGTATTAGAGTTCTAGGTAGAACTTTTCAAAAGTTCGTTTGTGTTGGTTTTTCTATTTTATTCCTGACATCTACGATGAAAATTTTTATTCGTTCGTTGCCTTGATTATGGTAATATATTTACCGAAACGTCGATTTTCAAACTGTTCAGACATCTAACTGCGACTTATAGCCTATCAGTTCATCAATTCATCAGTAATTTATTCACCCTGTATATTCATATTTTCATATATATACTAGGTGTTTTGCTAAATATGTTGCTGTTAAACATATGAATGAAATTCAAGCAATTGAAAATAAACTTGATGAACTTATCAACAAAATATTCCGAGAAAGATTCGATTAAAAATATTGAGACTTTTGGATGTTTAACAATTTCTATCTCTAGGTTCTAGATTTGGTTTAGGAAATATGGAAATAATAAGTTTCGTTAAAAGATCTACAACTACGATAGAGTGGATTGTAGTACAGAGAAAATAATAATTTTACTCACCCCCTATATTGTGTGACATTCCGTAAATTCCAACACCAATTCCCAAATTATATAGTGGTTTACTTAGACATGTCAAAATGACAGCTTTTAAGCCTCGCATATTCACATAATGGATGTACATCGTTAGTAGAGGTAGGAATAAGAAAATGGATGCCCATAATAAAGTTAACGGCTAAAAATTTAAGCAAAAAAGATGATCAAAAATGATTACAAGTTTTTTTCAAGCTCATCAAGCAAGACGAGCAATTTATTGAACGGAAGACAGAGAAAAATATCTATAACTCATCCTAGATATTAAACTTCTCTGGAATAAAGAAAAGGAGATGATCATCATAGCCACAAAAGCACTGATGGTGTGCAGAAACTTCACAGGGAGTACTACAACTAGTCTGAATACCACGAGGAGCAATCTCTTGAAGGTACGAAGACCTGGCTTGCATTTCTCCAAATGTTACTGAAAAGTGTGATAGATAAAACATGTTCAGTAACAGAACCACCAAAGGAAAACCGTCCCTAGATAATGACCAAACCTGGGACATGTCTTAGGATGATGCATCGAAAAAGTTGAGCTTGAGTTGAGTAACTGGGATCATAATAGAAGAAATACCATTATATGGTACACAACTGAAGAATGTACGGTTCCAGAACCAAATACTATTGAAGCCTGGGCAACACACGGAGCATTTTTCAAGCAAAAATTAGAGCTTAATGCTCCAAGATTATAAAATCCAAACTCGTTTCGTACAATGGATTCTGGGACACACCAGAGTGGAGGAAAAGTAATGAATGTATCAATCTACGAATACTATTGGGGCACTGTTGTTTCAATAGACATGTAAAGACGGTAGATTTAGCAGATAATGTAGAAACTATTGTACAGAGGACGGACCAACTATCCACATTCTCTAGGTTGCTCCGCCTGGAGCAACCTAGACATTGAAGACCAAGATCTTTGGCAGCAGCAGATACCCCATATTCTGGACTTTCTTGAAGGAATCGGATTGAGAGATCAGCTGTAAACACTGGATTAACCAGTATAGCAGCAGAAAAAGGGACACAAAAGATCATTTGGGTCACAGTGTATATGATACGACAATAGATATATAGACAATGAGTGGATAATTACCCATGTGTTCTTTATAGTAATGTTCTTTGTTTTATTGTAAATATCACCCAAAATTACACCAATGACACTTGACGACCATATAGATAAAGTTGACATGTACTGCACCATATATAACGAAGAATATCTCAAATATCTTTCTTCCATTGCTCTAAAATTGTTATTTATATAACAAGCGTGTAAAATAGTCTTTTTTCGACGAATCAAATTAGTCGAAAAAAGGCCTTTACACACGAATTCCATACAATATTCTTTCTACAAGTTTGATGTTGATTTTCTTCACGTGCTAGTGCGTATATTGTGTTTCTCCATGTGTTTATAGTTCGGTCAAATTAGACATAAAAATAGTGTTCAAATAATAGAAATTCCCGGAAAAACATATTCGTGGAGAACTGGGGTTTACCATTACAATGTTTTTTAGATTTTTCTCAAAAACGGTGAATTTTATTAAAAACAACCTGTCATCAAAGTTGTAGATCTTAAAATTCTCTTCAGAAATTATTTCTATAATTTTTTTTCTAAAAGTTGCCATTTCTGAGACATCGTGATTTTAAGAGTCAAATTAAACATGATATGCAAATTAGGCACTTAAGACAAATATAAATACCTATTTGATTCTTTTACATTATTCAAAATATAGTCAGTCCCTAACTGAATCCTCTTTTCTTGGTCTTGAAAACCATCTGGCTCTTATATTGTCCATAGGCATCGTTCTTTTAGTGTTAAAGGTTCAGTTCAAGTGAATATACGATTCAACTATTCGGTTATTTTTTGTCTTATTATATAACTCAAAAAAAATGTCTCAGTTCGTTTGCAATGTACAGAAGGGGCAAAACGTCCTTGATTCCACACCTCAAACAATAATTACGGAAGGAATTTACTTTCTTTTTGAGGTTTACGGACCTCCAAACAAAGTACTTGTTTTGGTGAATATCGATACTTAACTTTCGTAAAAAACAAGGTAAACAAAAAAAAACAAGTTCAACTATCATATCTTCCTTCAAAGCAATCAACTGAATCCAGAAGACTGTGGTTGGAAATTGATAAATAATAATTTGGAACCGATGAAAACTCAACACAAAAAAGGTGATAGTGCTCAAATGTCCATTTAAGTACAATAGATGAAGATTCCTGTGATTTTAATGAAGAAATCAGTGATTCAAATACATTTGAACAATTTATGAACATCCAGCAAGAGAAAGAGGAAGAAATTACTGTTAAAGTAGACTTGCAAGTGTATGAATCTGATTAAAGTATCAAAAATAAATCAAAACAAAAATGTGACTCTTAGAATCGCGATATCTCAGAAATGGGGATTATAAAAAAAAATTATAGAAACCCTTTCTGTAGAAAATTTTAAGATCTACAACTTTACTTTTAGGTTTTTTTTGATAATATCTACCGTTTTCAAGAACCTTTCAAAAAAATTTTGAACTTCAACCCCGAATAACTTTTGTAGCATGCATAGAATCGATGGGAATTGTTAAAATTTAAATATCTATATTGACCGGACTATTTTTTTTCAAGATTAGACTAAGTTGACAAAATAACAGACGACTTGCATATAATGAATTGCAATCTAATAATACTTATTACTACATAAGTAAAAAAATTTATTGAGTACGATTTGAACCTGAGACCTCCCGTTTGCGTGCCTTGAACTCTACTCACTAAGCTACGAAGAGCTTATTAATAATTTTTTAAAGCACTAGTGCGTAAAATGAAGTTTTACTTCTCACTACTTTTCGTATTTTACGTTTTAAGGAGGTATTTCACGTATTTTTTTTTCGACATCACCCCCAAGTACCAAAATATTGATAAAGTGTTAATCATACCTGATTGATGGTTTGAATATAACATCAGAATGAGCGTATACTCTGACACCGTGTATTATACATGAGGCACATAATAAAGTAAAGTATAATTTTATATCTTTTAACTTGAATTTTAACTTGATGTAGAGTATAACGAGATTAAGGATATAAAGTTGAAAATCTACCGATATGTACCAGGAAACAGGATAACACTAAAATACGTCAAATAAATTGAATAAATTTCACTCATCTGTTATATAGTCCGGTAAAATTAGACCAAAAAATTTTATTCAAGGTCAAAGGTTTAAAAAATAAGTTTTTCACCATTTTCAGCAAACCGCTAAGTTTTATCATGAAAATACTCCTAGCAAAAATTGTAGATCATAAAATTGTCTACAAAAAACGTATCAATAGTTTTTCTCCTACGAGCTACCGTTTCTGAGATATAACGAGTCAAAATTTGTAAAAGTTTGTTTCAGATTTACTGTCGTATTTAATGGCTATGATTGCACGAGAAATATCAAAGCTGCAGAACAACATCGTCGAACTTCAGCAACATCTTCATCAATTGATAATTTCTTATAAATACTCAAACAAATCTCGGTTCATTTCAATGTTGTAAAAAAGTTTATTGCTGAAAATGGTGAAACCATTAAATACGAAAACTTTTACAACTTTTTGATTCGTTATATCTCAAAAACGGTGGATCGTATCAAAAAAGTATTCGTACGTTTTTTGTAGATAGTTTTATGATCTACAATTTTTGTCTAGAGTATTTTTATGATAAAACTAATCGTTTTGCCGATAATCACGAAAAACTCATTTTTTTGAACTTTGACCTTGAATAAAATTTTTTCCTTACACGAAAATGATGGGAAACATTCAAATTTTATTTCCAATTGTATTTTAAACAATTTTACTGATTTTCCGCTCGATAGGAATTTATGTAACATCGAATGTCTAAATTGACCGGATTAATATAGTACAAACAAAAATGATATTCAATGAATAAATTTCCTCTACAAACTAAAATATCAGGTAATAAATATGCAATTCACATTTTGTTTCTCTTCATTGAGTCGTTGAAATCGATTCCGTTGTTCGATAGAATTGAAAACCATCGCACATGCTTCAGGAGACCATCAAAATCCGCCCACCTGTAATTTTGACAGATCATTGGCCAAGAAGAGGGACCGCTCTTCCTTGTGACAATATTTTCTAGGTTATCAAGTGCGTACACTCGATTTCCACCATCGGTTCAGTAATTGGAAGCGCCAGTCTTGAGATACGATCTTTAGTCATACAGAAAAGTTTCTGCTCGTCCAGCAAGTAGGACGTGTCAATTTGAAGACCAGAGAAGATGTCTATGACAAAAACAGTGCCTGATAACTCCCCGAATAAAGCTACTGCCACCAAGAATGCGCCTTCGAAAGAAGATCCAACTGATACCCGTACCAGATGTGTATACTTCCTGAAGTGGAAGTAGCCAAGTTCAGTCTGGCGATCTTTGGAACCGCGGACGTCCAAAGACGCCGCCTGAAACAGTTTATCCCGAATCGTGTCATCTCTACAGTTGCTCACGTCTTAACCTCGAGGATGCCATTAGATCTTCTGATAATAAGACAATTCACCCTGGGTCAAAGCAGATAAGGGAGGTTGTACAGGTTTACCTTCAAAGTTACTTTTAACAGGTCCTCATTTTGAAAATGAAATTGTGATTAGTAGTAGTTCATCCTGATATCATCGAATTAGAAAATAAAGATTGATTATATCAATGGATGTGTCAAAAGGCAATATTGGGCAGCAAGAAACGCATCTAGATATAAATAGTATATTGGATAATGCGGTTCATTACCAGCAGGAGTTTCTTAATTCTTCAAGTTAAAAATAGGTGCCCCAATGTTTTAATTAAGAAATCTCGAGGCGTACGACTTTTTTTGGTGACGAATGTAATTTTTGGGTAGGTTTTGGTCAAATCAATTTCTCTTAATTTTTGATAATCGTGCTCTCACTGGCTTTCAAAAAGCTTACAGTGGATGTAGGTAATTGGACAGTTAGAAAACGACTCAAGTCAGTTAAACTTGAGCTAAAAAGTTCAATTACTGGCTCCAAATTAACTGCAGCTCATCTACTTTTGGAGGAGGTTCTTGGATTCCAATCGAAGCAAAAACCGAATTTGATTTGATCCATAAAACTTTTTGCATATAAAAGGAAAATTTCTTCGCAATAACAGGATCGCTGAAAATAGTTTGGACTGGTCCAGCAGCTGGTCAAACCTCGCCGGCCAATGGTTTACCTTTTAATTATCGTTTGCCATCAGCATTTATGAATCACAGGAGTGAAGATATAAACACGTTGAAATTATATACCTTTATAAACTTTTTAATCGGGATTTTGATAACATAAATAAAACGGCAGGCAACAGGTAATTGATTTAGATATCATTGGAAATCTAGCATTGTCTTCTATTTTTGCGTTTACCAACTTGGTGTTCACCAGATTAAGGCCCTCAGCGATTTTCACTTAAAGAGAAGAGATTTTAAATTTGACCAAAAAAGTTATCGTCTTCGTAAACGCCTATTTTGAGGAGAAAGATTAAAGAATTGAAAATACATCGCTAGACTTTGTACGTTTAAAAAAATATGAAAATTCGTGAAATAAAATTATTTTCAAGTATGATTGAATAATAAAAAATGACACTCACAATATCAAAAATGTAGTCATAATTACTGATCAATAGTATCGATTTGAGCCAATTTCTTCTACAAGAATTTCGATTCAATACTAACAGTGAGAAGCTACATGGTCCAGAAATATTCATAAACCAAGATGGTTGAATAAATGCTAGTAATACCACAAAAGTGAACATCAATCTGAAAACATTACATCGTGTAGATACAGATCGTTATAAAAAAAGTAGAAGCTGGTGTTTACGTACAACGTAATTTGTTTTTACTAGGATGGTTCCAGAAGTACCTGGCTTGACACAGAGATGGCGGTAATTGCTTGAAAAATTACAGCATGTTTGAAGTTTGAAGACGCCACGTGTTTAGTATCTGTTTGGCAGTTATCTATAGTGAATATTTTCAATGAATTGATCATCATTATGTGAAAAGGCGCTAGTCCAACCAATATAGAACCTGAATTAGATTCTACTCTGGGTGAGACACTCCTAAGAGTTTAAACAAGGCCGTACGACCTACGAACACCAAATGAGGTGACATATTGAGATGAGAGAGCTGTGCGAAAGATAAGTGCTGCGTTTGCTCATATTAGAACCAAACAGCATTGTGAAGATGATGAAGAACAGGCTCCAAGGAAGGCAAAGACCATTCCATCTGCAGCCGTCGGTTTTTGGATAATTTTCATCAACACTATGCATTAGCTTGAATGATGAATTAAAGTTTGAATTGCTACCCCAATCACCAGATATAGCACTCTTTGTAGGAACCATCCTCGTACTTAACATAATTTAAGATATCTCGACATCAAAACAAAGATATCGATATGTGGTTTTCGCTATTCAAATGTTAATTTTGTATGCTTCAAGAACGATCCAGAAGCATGACAGTTTTGTTGTACGAGCTTCAATAATAAAGTAATAATACCTGGCATATCGATTGATAATTAATATTCCAACATTTTTAAGAGATAATTCACCATATTTTTCGATTATATTATGAACTTGTACAGTCAATAACCAAGAGGAAAATAAAAAAAAAGGTAGAACGGCGAATGCACCAACACATCTAAATGGCGTGATAAATTTTGAGGCATTTATCTGAAAAACAAAAAAATGTTTTATTGAAATTAAGGTTATCAAAGATCAAAAGCCAAAAAAAAACTTCCTACTAATATGCAAATTTCCTTGTGTGCTAAAAACACTATTTCGAAAGAACGTCAGGTCAAGAGCTCCGGCGAGCGTTTTTTTAGGATCAGCGATAACTTGGAACCAGATTTGGACTATACGGTAGATGAGAAAGCGATTCGTTCAATTTAACCATCGTTACCATCGACTTGTGAATCGGTGCATTGTCTTAGTTTCTTCTTCGACTTATGAGGCCCTTTTCCCTTGATGTTTGCAATCAAACGATTCAACAACTCTATGTAATTATGCGCATTCCAAAATACTGAAGACATAACCTTCTCAGCTGAGTCAGTGTCTTTGGACGTAGTTCACCCGCTGCAGTCCACTTAGATGATGATCGTTTTGCACGTGGAGTGTAGTCAGCTAGGGGATCTTCTATACGACTTCTAAAAATCAGTACCGCGACCGGGGGCTCGTTCATCGACTTCCAGTAGAGTTGCTCCGACGATCACATAGGGAATCCGTTTTTCCGCACAAATAGTAGATTCTTCGAACGAATGTGCTACATGTTGCATTCATATAAGTCGAGAGTCAATTTTTTTTTTCTTTTAATTTAGGCCTATAATATTTTATTTTAATTGATTAATGTCAATCGACCTTTTTATCCTATTAACATCCCCAATGGGATTGCAATTGCAAGGAGATGTTGTAACTATTGACTTGTTTCGACGTTATTACGTCTCATCAGAGCATTATAACAACCCTTATCTGATTTTACACAGTTCATTTACCATCAGAATCTATATTATCGTCGACTATGTTTAACTACATCTACCAAATAGCGAGTTGACTGCTCTGATGAGACGTGATAACGTCGAAACAACAACTTATCCTCACAATCGCGAGTCATTGGGGTTATTCATATTAACAAAAATCACGATTGACATCACGTGTCATCTCTTCATAGGAGATGTAATTAATTCAATATTCGTCAAGGTATTAGCCAGGAAAGTATTTGTTTTCTTCTTTGCAGAATGTCGGAATACATTTTCGAAATATTAAATTTCAAATTATATCATAGGTGAATAATAGAAATCCTTTATTTAGATTATACATTTTCAAAGCCCAATTAATTATTTCCCAGACGATGAATACATGAGTATTCAAAAGTTTGGTGTTTTATTGCCACGTTCCCAATAATAAAACGCTTATATATCCTGATATACTTACTCGTTCCACTTCAACTGGGTTTGATATATAAAAAAAGAGATATAATAAATTCACGTGTATTAAAATCAGGATTATCATCGAAAAAAAACGGATGCCTTGTAAGTTTGATAATTTTTTATAATCAATATTCGTAGGAGCTGTCGTCCTTTTCCTCCATGTATGATAAAGAGACAAATTTGACAGAAAATTGTTTCTTCGATCTAAAAAGACATGAAACTTTTTTAGTTTTTTCACAATAGTGTTAGTTAACGATTAAAATTATATGTGGCTTCAAATTCGTTAATACAGCTCCAAAGGCCTTATAGACTCAAGGTTCCACTGATCTTTCTTCCATCTATTTTTGTCCACGGCTGCTCGTCAGTTCTCTATTTCTATTCTTCCTAAATCTTCTCCACAGGTCTCTATCCATTTTTTCCATGGAAGCCTTCTTATTCTTTTCGTTTCTTCTTCCTTTAGCAAGAATCTTCTCACCCAATTATCTTCGTTCATTCTGGTTATATGCTCCATCCAACAGAGTCTTTTTACTCTGGCCATATCTCATATTTTGATCTCTGCGTTCATTCTTCATCTCCACTCGTACTCCTAAAATCCTCCTTAGTACCTTTCCCTCCCATTTATTTATATTTTTTTCTTCTTTCTTGTTCATGATCCAACATTCACTACCATACAGCACCATTGGTTGTATAATTGTAAATTGTAATTGCTTAACTTGGTGATTATTGGAATATCTTTTGATCTTAATAGTCCTGATAGGGCTCCAAACGTTTTGTTTCCACTCGTCAGTCTTTTGTCGATTTCTTTTGTAGTTTCAACGGTTGTCACTGTAACTCCCAGGTGTTTGAACTCCTGGATTTTATCATCTTTGATTTGCTCTGTTCCTTGGTTGCAGCTATTCAGATCCCTTACCTCTCCATATATTTGGTCTTTTATTCATTCAAGCGCAGTCCGTGTTCTTTTGCTTTCTTTTCATAGAGATTTTCTAGATTCTTTTAGATCCTTTAATTATTTACTCGTAAGTACCACATCATCTGCGTAGGTAAGGATTTGTGTTTTGTATTTCAACATGAAAACCAGTCTAGACACACTGTTCTCACTTAATTTAATTTAAAAAAAATGGTTTACACAATTTACTAGTGACAAAATTTGTTAGTTGAAAAAATGCTTTCCATTTCCTCAAGACCAATTTGGACCTGGTTCACCGGCTGCAGTCCACCCAAATGATGATTGTTTTGATTTCGGAGTAAATATCAATTGCCACAAAAAATCTGATTTATTACGTATGTTTACACGTAGTCAAAAACTGCTCGGAATCATCAACTCGTTGTTGTTTTTGATCGACTGCTATTGAATTCCGTACCCAAAACCTATCGCATGATTCTTTTCGATCAGCAAACACTTTTGAAGCTATTGCTGAGCTTGTACATTATTTTTTCTCATCAAGAAACAATGATAATTCAAGACATGGAATTGTTTTGAAAATAACAGAAGTAGTTCCACTTAAATGGCTGTCACTGGAGACATCTTGTATTTCCAAGTTAATGAAATTAATACTAACCTTGCCTCACTCATAAACATATAATTTTCAAGTGCAAGATGGAGACCAAATTTGTTTAATATGCAAATGCAACTATGTCAAAACTTACCACGCTCTAACCCTTTCACATTTTGTTTCTTTTCGTAATACGTTGCAAAAAGTACCAGTAATAAGTAAACAATGCCGATGATTCTGCAAACAGAATATAAACCTACCAAACCTATTTTTAGATCTTCAAGAATTCATTGCACTAGGCTTGTCCATCAAATAAGTATCCTAAGGAATTTTCACAATGGAAACATATGTATTAGCTTTGGATAATACATGTTTGGATAGTTCAGAATTCTCTCTATTTTCTGATATAATCGCTGTTTAGATTAATGTCTTTTCATGCCTGAGTCGTAGATATCTGCCACGATAGCTTCAAACCTCTTCTTTCAGCTCTTCATCGGTTGTGAAATGCGTTTCTCCATGGGAAGAGATGGTAATCACTGGGGGCCAAGTATGTCGTGTAAGGATGTTCCAGATCCAGATCTGTACGATCCTCTACACATTCATACACAGTTGGAAATCAATGGAGAACGTTTTTGCACACAAAAAACGAATCACAGAGCGTTAATTCGCACCTGGCGCGCTAATCGAATGGAAGCTCAATCCTTAACGGTTACCAAGACAATAATGAGCTCTGTGGCGCTAAAAACCTCATTCCGCAACTCCTTGGGAACCTTATTTTATGGACAACTCTACGTGTTGAAAATATCGTTTTAGATTTATATGGAATTACTCACGCAACTAGATAATCGTAAATGTTATAACTAGTTTTCATTTCAACACAAATAGAATCATCAACTTCCGCTGTCAAATTATATTTTTGAAGGTTTCTATTTACCAAATTATTAGAATAAGCATACAACGTTGAATCCGTTCGAATTTTATCTTGTGGTACACATAATGCTCGATGTACTATGCTTCTATCGTATGTCATCGGGTCGTCGCTAAATTTCTGCAAATATTTTGTCGTTAAATAGCTTGAAATTATCACAATGTAGGAGTACGACTGAATGAATGTATGGAAAGTTGAAATTAATAGAATTGAAGCCAAACTTCGATAGAAAGTGAAGTTATGAAGATAGCTTGGAATGAAGTAAAAAAATATATTGGAGCCATTCGGTTCATAATTTATAGTAGGAAGATTTGAATGAAATTATCAAAAGCCGATGTCTTTTGAGAAGCTAGAACCTTTTGACACCACTAGTCAAACTATGAAGCTTGTCCAAGTGTTTGAATCAAGTACTTGTGAGTTTTCGTCACTCATAGATGAGGTGGTTTGAAGTTTCTTTCTCCTCTATGCATCAACGGCACTCTTATTTGAGTGGAGATGTTTTTACTGATCTTACACTTCCTTGGTACCAGCAACAAAATTCAAAGACTGCTCATAACATTCTACTCGATGCCGAGAATTCGAGACATCCACCTTTCACTTATTTTTGATCATATTTAGATGTTTATGTAACTAGAACAGTTATTTTGTTATTTCTTTCAATAATTTAATGTTTTTTTTTAGTCAAAAAACAGTGCGAAACTCAATTTAATTGATTGGTCGTTTGGTTTGACCTCTATTATAATCAAATGGACCGAAGCATCAAGTTGAAACCGATAAGTATTCGAAAGCTCGAAAATATATTCGAGTTAGTACACTTTGATGGAAGGGTAATAAATCTGGCTAATAGAGTGGTTGTAATAACACATAAATGTAAATAGACATTATGCAATGCTTCATATTATTACATTATCAAATCACATCGCTTTCAGCTTTGATATGGTATGGATTTTCTGTCATATTTGATGTAAAATTGAAAACCTATAGACATAGTGTTAAATTATTCATTTTTAGTGTATGTAGGCATCGGAACTCACCCGAATTAAATTGATAATATTCTGGTTTGCATGGGGTACAATTAATTTTGCTTGAACGTTGCAAAAAAAATTAGTTTCATTTTTATTACAAGATGAATAATCATCCATATCGAACAAAGGCGGCATAACGTCCGTATCTGAAACGAAAAAATATCAATAGTTTAAAAATTTTAACTTTTATAGTTATAGATGTTTATAAACAATTTCTAATCTGAAAATTAGTCATTTTTAATATTATTATAGAATCTAAACGTTGTTTAGATAATTTAAAATAAGGAGCTACAAATCCAGGCAGTTTACATCTAATTAATGTTGACTTTGGAAATATTTAAGCACTCGAATCATCAATTTGTAAATACAATAAACTAAGAAGCACTTACCTCCAAGAAAAACCTATAGAGTCAGGTAATGGGTTTTGAGAAAATTCGTTGTTAGTTGTTTAAGAAGTAGAGGGGACTGGAAAAGAAAAAAGAGGTCTATCTACAAAAAAATGAGATGCTATGAAAAAAAAAACTTTTAAACTGAATGAATCAATCCATTTGGTATTACATGGATCTAACAACTTTTTACGTAGATGAATAGAATTGCGAGTTGTTTTTGATGGCATATAATCGTTCCAAAACATCTACAGATAAAAGTTTATGTTAAATTATTGATGAAATAGTGGACTTAATTGGTGTTGGATAATTTGGCGAGTTTCAAACAGCACGTAAGGCTGCAAGAAAGCCAATATTTCTAAATAGAAAATCGTTGTTTTTGGAAAAGAATTTGCTACATCAGAAAGTAGTTCTTGCCACATTTTTGACGATTTTGTCCCATTTACTAGAATCATTGTATTGAAATTTTATACGAATATGCTATGGAATCTGATACATCCTACGAAATTGTTTTTATGTCTGATTCTCATAGAGGGCGCTAGTTACACGGTTATTACTAAGTAGTATTGAACATAACTGGTTCAATATTAAATTTATTTCAATATCATTTAATTTTACAACAAAAAGTACTCTTAATAAAACTCGATAATGTGTACAGTTTTCGGAATATTTTGATTTGAAAATTATGAAGAATTGAAAATGTTTTGTCGTTCAAATGAGACCCCATCGATGAAACGGATACATTTAAAAAATTGGGAGTGAGAGTTTTCGTTTCTTGTAACTTTTCTCGAAAATCCAATCTGATCACTAAATGATTTAGTTTTCCAAAGTTACTGAGCTGTTGGAGGCCTTAGTATGAAACAAACAACAATTTAATGTTGTATTGAGATTCTGGAATTCAAACATTAATAAAGGAAATATGATTTTAAATTTGGTTGAACAGTTAGTGTGAGGAATATGGCAAGAAAAGCAAATACGTTTTCTTCAAGTACTTGGAGGTTACAGACAAGTCCAAGAGCTCTTGGCAGACTATCTGAGGATTCACATGTTAAAGTTAATGTTTAAGCAGCAACTGCAAATTTAATGCAAATGCAAATAACTGGATTTTTTAAGCAATAATGTACCAGCGAAGATCTCTTTATTTTATGCCCGATGGAGCTTTAGCACATTTTGATAGAAGGTTGAGTAACCATTTTACAAATCGATGGATTGGCAGAGGTGCAAAAACCCCGATTCATTAGCCTTCTCGGTCATGCGATTTCATCGTATCTTAAAGAAAAAGTTTATGCTATAGAATTAAATTCACCTCAACAGTTATAAGACAAAATTCAACGTGGTGACCTCGTAGCTGACTCCCAAGCGTTTAGAAAGTTAATGGAATCTTTAGAAAAAAGATACGGACCTTTTTGAACATCTGCTGTAATTAAATTCTAATTTAAAAAGTAGTCTGAAATATAAACAATCATTTCCATAAAATTTTTTTCTTCAAAGTCTTTTATCTTGAATACTGACCAAACCCCAAATATTTTACATATTTCTATATATCTTATAGAGTGGATTGCTTTTTTTGAAACACCCTCTATTCATACAAATATTATTTAATAGGAAAATATTTAAAAAAAAAACGAAAGAAGTAATACGCTCATGGATTACTCATTTTATATTTCTCTCATTAATAAAAATCGACTATAGACTTCAACATATCAAAATGAAGGCAGTCCACAATCCACATTTTCAAAATAGTTAAAAATCATTGAACTTTGATTTTCCGATCTTTCATATCTTAATAAATGAGAATTATAAAACCTGACAATTATTGCTACCGTATCCATTATAATAATTATAAGAGGAAAAACATTATAGATTTGAAATTCGATATCTTTTCTAGTTGTTATGGAAATGTTTTAAAAGTATTTTACCCATAACCCCCGGGAAGGGACAAACCGAGGGGCCACAGAAAACGTAAATTTTCCTCTAGCAATAATGGAAAATCCTTAATAATTTTTTCCTAGCATTCCAGTGAAGAAGCCCCAACTCTGAATACTGCAATACCGTTGTACATCGAATGTTTGAGGTTAGGTATCGTTTCTTCGGTAACATGCTATCCATTATTGTAGATTTTACTCTTTGGCTCTAATACTTATTGTCATCTTCTTTAAAAATGCCTCGGAAGCAAAAGGATCATGCAGAGACGAGAAGACAACATCAAGCAGAAGGACAAAGTATTTTGAGATTAGCTCAAACTCATTTTCAGGCTAGAAACGTCGTCGACATTTCATGCATGATCAATTTAATCATCCTTCGATTGTTATTGGTTCAATGAATGAAAAGGATGAAACTATTGGAATGTGCTGTTCCAATGGTGAACCAAAAGAGTTTTTAAAAACTTTATTGTCAAGTTTTACAGATTATTCACTTTCGCTAAAGTTATTATCGAAACCTTCTAATTTGTTCGCTTTTGTTAAACTGTTAATCATGTTTTCGGTGTAGTTAGCCCTGTCATTTTTACTTTTTGGACCAAGAAGTACCGTGAAATAACATGGATCCACCAACATTCATTCATCCATTATATCAATTTTTCGTCCTGCGCATCTTTGTCTGTTGGTGGGTATGTCCTGTCAATGGATTTTAGTGTGTTTGTCAATGTTTTTCATACCTGTTGTTTTTGTTCTATGGTGCATTCGTTTATGATGTGGTATTAATCTTCGGGTGTGTTGTCGTACTTGACTGTTGTATCTCAAATTGAAACGTTTGTATATGTCTGTATCTCAATTTAGGTCAAATGGTATCCCCTTCAAGACCTTTATAAATTTGCATGTTTTCCTGCTGTATTGTTAACTTCCCATTTTCTCTACCAGCTCTCGATTTTGTTGTCTTATTCAGTCGCCTTATGCTAATATGTTTCATGTCTGATGTTTTGTTTTGTCCATTTCTTGTTAGTGTTTTATGTATGTGCGCATGTCAAGGAAAAAACCACGTGTAATCTTGACTTTAGAGCTCGACGGAGGCTCGGTGTTCGTTTGGAGGTGTTTTGCAGAAAGGATGACTAGATATCTGATGAAAATTAGAGGGATTTTGAAGAAAAAAGGCTATAAAAACTATTAAAAGAAAATATCGTATGTTCTGGCCAGTACTGGCATCACAAAGATCCCAAGCATCTCTAGATGTTGTGTAATGATTATTTAAAAGCATTAGAGAGGTTGAATGTACTGAAAGTTGTTGGGAGACAAATTAAACAAAGAAGCTAGAATCCTATTTCCACTTTACATCTTTGGAAATGATTAAAGAGAAATACAAAAGTTTTCCATATGGAAAACTTTTTTATTGGTGGTTTCATAAAAAAAAGCTGGAATGCAACCATTAGATATTAATTTTTTGAAGCGGTATACGAGGTTTGTCAAAAAATTTGAATTTTGTGTAAAGTTCTGTCAAATATAAATATCGAAATCGATCGTATTTTTTTGTATTATGAAGTGGGCAAAAATTTTTGATCTTCAAGTTTTCAATAGATTTTTTAGGGTGCCTTCGATGAGCAAAAATACTTACTTGAAATTACGCTGCTGATGAAAAATAGAAAATTCAATGTAACACAAAACACAACATTTTTTACTTTATACATTGTTTCTTTTTATTTTACTTTAATTGTTTACTAAACTATAAACATAACTATCACTATTTTTGCCGACCTCGCATCAAACGCCAAATTATACGATTTGAAATTGCTATTGTCATTCAAAGACAGACACGAGTGTATATGGTAATAGTTTTTGAGAACCATAGGCGGATACAGTAAAAATTATTTTTTTCTGTGACGGGAGAAAAGTTTTACATTCTTTCTTTGTTGACAGGTAATAAAACGTCACTTTAAAGCATCAACGTCAAGTCTATCCCCTGATTCAACTAAAAGTGTACCAGACCATCTTCGAAATGATCGAACTGTATATTGGTTAGCATTTCTAAGTGAAAATTACCCGCTTTTTCGGGAGTTTTCAACCCACAATCTGATTGGATACATTTTCTATTGTGATATGTACAAAACAGACTTCGCTGCTGGACGATAGGCTATTAGGCCAGGTATTCAAGCATTTCTCTTTCGAATTCTTTAATGCAGCAGCGATGTATTTGAAATTTTGACAGATGATATGTGTGTATCCAAAAAGGGAAAGTGTGCAATCCTTCCGGGTTGCACATCCAAAATAACGAAATATCAGCAAATTTAAAGTAAAAAATGTCTCATAAAGTATTTGCGCCAAATCAATAGTTTTTGAGTTGTTCGCAATGGAAAAGTACGATTTTTGGTAAAAAAAAACCGCATTTTTGAATAGTTTTTTAGGTATAACTCTGTAATTATATATTTTATCGAAAAAAGTGTGATGAACAAAAATGAAGCTTATAAAAAACAAAGAAATTAAGGTTTATTTTAAGATCTTAATGTTCTACCTAAAGCAATTTATAGATATTTGAATAGCTTTTGTTTTACGTAATTGAGCATTTAACTATAAATAACGGGAAAAGGGTACATTTTTCAACAAAAAGTGATACAATACTTTTTAAAGGCTTAAAAAGACCTTTCAAATTACCATTGATAAAAGTCATTTTGACTGAAATTTCAGTGAGATATGATGTAAAATAGTTAAAGCTAAGAAAATTGCACTAAAACCAACGCCATTTCATTGAAAATCAAAATTAAACTCATTCCTTGTAAGAAATACTTTATTTGGATGTTATTCACGATATCTGAAAGTTTGACTGATTAGAAATGCATAATTTTGAAAAAAATGAGCATTAAATAATCCTTTTTATTATTTTTAAAAAATTTTTTTTGCTTATTTTTTCTCCATAACTATAATAGATTCAAAAACAAATGAACAATCAAATTGAAGCATTTTTTATGAAGGTTAATTTTTTTTAGCATAAAAATTAACGGAGTTATAACCAAATTAATCTGTCACTATAGTGTGATGATTGCTAACCTTTTATTAATAAAATTAATTAATAAGATTTCAAGCCCTGCAAAGGGGTAGTTTTTAAGGGTTGAATAATAAAAACTAATAACTAATTGAATTTTATGAAAATGCTATGAATTTTTCACAGTAAAAATGAAATTGCAATGTTTTAAATCGTTAAAAGATTTTTTCCTATATTATTTTCATCAGAAGGGTAGTTTTTAAAGATTTTTAAGGGTTGATACTTCAAAATATATGAATTTTCTATTATACAATATGTTAAGATATTTGCTGTATAAACGAAAAACATTTGAATTGAGAAAAAGTAGGAAAAACTATAATATTGGTATTTTTCGATAATGGGTGGTTTTCAACCTTCAAAAACCTCGCGATCATGTAGATCTTGATATGGAGGTTTGACACCATTTTCAGCTTGAATGCCTGCACTATATTTACATTTGATATATTTTTCAATATTTATAAATATTTTGTTTTTATTCTTTGTTTCATTTCCCGAATCTTCAATATTATCTAACGTTACCTGGTTGATTTCACAACTTTTACAAGCTCCTGCAATCTCAAATACAACAACAACCTTGACCATTAAATAAGCTTAATCGGGAGCATTATTTGAAAACTGAAGCGCGTTTCGATAACCAAATTATCGTCTTCAGAGAGTTTACCTTCAGTCTCTGAAGACGATAACTTGGTTAACGAAATCACTACTGGAATCTATGCACAAATAAAATGAACAAAAATGGCCGAAAAATGTGTAGTAAGACAGGACATCTGCTGCTTCGTTTTCATTCCTATTCCGTGATGTTTAGGATGAGAGGTGACAAAGACAGACACCTAGCGGTGATAACTGATGGATTGGTAATTGATCATATTAAATTGAGAAAAAAATACATAAATTAGAAGGGTAAAAATTTAGTTAGTATGAAAAAATGAAATCGAAAAATTTCACCTTTGAACCCTGGATCACCCTTAACATTTGGGGGCATGAAAAATAGATGTTGACCGAATCTCAGACCTACTGAATATGCATTTTGAATTTAATTCAAATAGGTCAAATCGTTTTGGGGGATTATGGTAACTAACATGCTAACTGACACGAAAATTTTATGTATAAGATTTTCACCGTTTTTGCAGCATTTTTGATTAATACTTCGCTCCTATTGGTCGCAGCGTGATGTTATATTGCCTAAAGCCTTCCTCAATAAATGGACTATCAAACACAAAAAGAATTTTTCAATTCGAACCAGTAGTTCCTGAAATTAGCGCGATCAAACAAACAAAATTTTCAGTTTCATCAAATATTTCACCCATCATTAACTATAGTATTAGTTTATTTCATAATACTGTTAAATCTAATTTTTAACATGAATATTAAAATTGTTTTGTTGATATTTGTTGACCTTGTAATCACGTTTAATAAGGATAATTTGATATCGTGCTAAATAAATTTGTAAGTGAATAACTAAAGAATAAAAATATAAACTAAAATAGTTGACATTATTATTTTGGAGTGTCTACTGGACCGAAAAAAGTTGTAATGGTTAAAACAAAACCTATACAACATCTCCATTCTTAAATTATTACAACAATCGCATCTCGAAAGCTAAAAAATTCCTCGAAAGAAACTTGGTCTGTTATCAATGATTTAAGAAACGAAATGCGCTCATCAAAAACTATTGATCTCCACTCCATTGAGCTAGAGGAAACCATACTCAATATTCACAACAAACTTCCTGCGGCAACGATGGGTTGGGCTCTAAATTCGACCATGATTAACGATCCCATAACTATTAAGTCTTGGTCTGACGCAAACGGTTTCAGCCCCTCAATGGTCTGTACATGTAGAAATTACCCACTGGTTGTTTTGCGATTAAATCTGTGTATAAACAGCTCAATTTTAGTACTGATTCAAGAACTGACTACTCGTTGTTCGAATCGTAGCTTCGGTATGATTTACATTTCTAGGGGTCTCTTCGCAAACACTCAACTGAGAGACTTGTTCATAGTTACCCTACTAGAAGAAAGAATTTCAACGTTTAATTGGCTATAACCAATTCTGATCTGGTGCAAAATTCCATCACCTTCAGCGCCAAAAAATTATTCAATCAGCTACCTTAAAAAAAATAATTCTAAAACAGAAGAGACCTAAAATCAAGAAGATTTAGAAACACAAACGTATCGAAAGGTCTGAGAAATAAAAAAAATTCCTTGACAGGGTATGTAGAGTTCAATCAACCTGCATAAGAGTTCGTCTACAACTAAGCTCCACATAATTGGAGACGCGACTCCCCTGTTTAAAGTGATTCAAATTCAAGTTTAGTTTCTGCTGTTCTAGATAGTAGATGTGTCAACCATCTGGAGGTTGTCCAATCTAGTCCTCTCGTATCTAATGCTCTTTTCACAGCATCCAATTTTTATGTTTTCTTAACCCACTGTTAACCTTTTAATTTTATTTCGACATCTTCGAACACCACCACACGTTTCAAAAAAACCAGCTTGTAGTTTATAGCAGTAGGAAGATCTTCTAGATTCATTGATCTCTGGGGATGTTTACTGATTGATACAAAACGTTCTGTACTTTATCTATTTCGTTAATTAATTTTTGTTTCCAACCTAGCAAAAAGGGAATGGATAAATGGACAAAGTTGTATGTGTTATCATGAAGTGATTCCAGAAGAAGCAGAAGTTATATTTAATAAACAAAACAATGAATTTTTGATTTTGTATTTGTGATTTTCCATTTCCCGTTAACACTTCATTAAATTTTTCTGCACTTCAGTTAAATGGGTGACATTTCAAAATGTTAGCTCTGTAATGCTTCATTTCTCTTGTGCGCTGTTGAGCTTACTAAGTTCGTTTCAGTCCTTGGTACGGTGACGATTCTGCGCAATAAAGATAACGTGCACCAACGATTCTTATTTATATTCCAACCGACTTAGATATTGTTTGTGAATCGATCTTTAAGATATATGGTTGAAAGCAAGTACTATTACCAGAACCGTGATTGCGCAGAAAATATCGTTAGACGTTTCCAAGAACGGTCTAAACTACCATGTTGGAACAAACCTAATATCGATACTTTTGACGTTAGTTCACTCCAAATGTCTGTTGTGAATGAAATTTCGTCATATTGTTTCAGAAAATCCTTTTTTTGTGTTAATTTTACTTACAACTTTCCACAGATATATTCTGTAAGGAACTGCCTTTCCTTTAACAGATACTTAGGCATTAAGAAGGTTTAAATCCAATGCCGATTTATTAAATTGAAGGGAAGTTGCAAATAAACCATTTCAGAAATCAATTTATCAATTTTTATCGATTTAGGATTAGAACTTCACCATTTTTGGATTAATTTATTGTTGGAAATGCCTTTAAACCGAAGGCTGTACTGCAGTTTTCTTTTCAGTTTCTAGTTTATTAAATTCTTTGTATTCATAAGGATGTACACACTTTGAATGAAGTTTTGTTTTTGGTTTCGTTATTAGAAGTCTAATAAATGTCACACGTTAAATAAAAACACACTATACGCATCAGAAATTCAACTCAAGGTTAAAAAGAAATCAAAACAAAACTATCGGCGTTTCACTACGCTAATTCACCTTCTGATTCTAATTTTCTATTTAAAAATATCGGAGAGTTAATATTTAACGGAAGTTCCGACTTTTCGAAATCGGAATTGAATCTTAGTAATTCACAGTTAAAGAATAATAAATAAATCAGCAGGTACTTGCACGTTTTAACTTGTAGCACTTATCGACTAAATATAAACACGCGCTTGTATAAAATAAAGAAATAGCGGAAACTATTATTTTTGGTTTCATGTTAATTGTAAGACTTACACTGAGAAACTTTTAATTTACTAAGACAATTGAAATTGTGATGAAAACAGTGTTCTTACTAGGTAATTTCAGGTTTTGTAATTTTTAATTAAGTAATGCTTTTCATAAATTCAAAATTAAGTCTTCTTCATTAATTCTTTGTCGTGTACTCAATTTTCAGTACTGGATGATCGTCGACTGAAAATACGCGAGCTAGCAGATGTAATAGGCGTTCCAAAAAATACGGTACATCGATTATTAACTGAAAATTTGGACTTGAGAAAGCTATGTTCAATATGGCTGCCCCTTTTGATCAGAATGGAATAAAACCCGGCTCTAAAGAAGGCAAAGACCGTTCCAAGGTCATGGCGTGGGATAGGCGTGGGATAATTTTCATTAACTATCTGGAAAAAAGAAAAACTATCAATGGCAAGTATTATGAGAAGTTATTGAGCGAAAAAATGAAGCATTTGCTTAAGAAGAAAGTGTTATTTGCTAGATTTAGCCCCCTAGGAATATTTTTTGTTTCCTTAAAAAATGGCTCAGTGGTCAAAGGTTTTTCAGCGATTTTGGCTATTTTGAAAAGTTTGACTCTTATTATAAAAAAAATATCGAACTTCTGAACCTCGTTGGGAAAAGTGTTTGTGAGGAAATGTAATAGCTTTTTGAGGTACCCAGAACACCACAATGGCTTAAGCTAATAAAAAACACGAAAGATAATTCGTGAAGAATTTTGAAAACATTGTTGCAAAGTTTTGGTGATAATTTTTTTCAAATGAAAAATCAGTATACTGTATGAATTTTAGTATTTTTTCCATGGATTTTCTATTATTGAATTGTTCTTGATCCAGCTCACAGTTTCTCATTAATTTTGGTTAAATAATCTCAAGAAATATTCACGAAAACGTATAATACGAAATTTTTTATTTAACGTAGTTTTTTCCAGTATAAAATATAATTAATAGAAGAAAAAACTTTTACTTTGTACTATGTTATTTGAGGTCTTCTTTTTTTTGCTCTTTAGTAGTCTATAATCTTCCATTCTGTGTTAATGACCTTACCAACTCAACTGCCTTTGCTCAATGAATTCCATCAGAGACATAGTTTCCAGATCTTGTCGTATTTGGTTAATCGTTGATCTATACATTATCTTCACTGCCTGTAATGCTCTTTTATATCTACTAGAAAGACAGTCCACGTCCATTAGTTTCATTAATTCTCTTGACAATTTCTGCGTCTTCATATCAGTTCCATGGAATTTAAATGTGCTCAACATTTTAATCTTGTTTTCTATGCTCATTGTTTGAGTGCCCTCACTGCTTTCATTTCTATATTTATCCTCATACTAAAATGCTTTTTGGTATGCTTCTTCTAAATGTCAAAGTTTTTCTACAACAAGTACTGTATCATCAGCATATGCTCCTTCAAATATTTACACTATTTGCAGGTTTCTGTATCCAACGCACACTTTCTTTTGATTGGATGAACAAGAAATGGGTTTGGAAATCAATGACAACAAAAAACTTCGAAAATAGATTTCGAAAAATTGTCGCTAAGTTTTCTATAATTTTTTTTTAGTTAAAAATCAGAATACGGTATAAATTTTTTGTTGTATAAGATGTAATTCATGGAAAAATAAAAGATTTGTTTATGTAATTATTGTCGGAAAGCTCTAGAAAGTTCGTCATGGGTAATAAGAGTTGAGCTACAGGTAGTTTCTTATTTTATTACAATCGTTTTTTTTCTCTTTACTGTCTGGTTTTAATGTTTCGTTTCAATCTTGCCAAACGCGTAGAAGCTTGACAAGTAATTGTATAGAGAGAAATTCTTTATTGTAACAATTTGTAGATAAAAGCTTGTAAAAACTAAAAAAAAAATAAAAATGGAACAAATAAAATAAAATTTCAATATACAGAGGAAAATCACAATGAATAACAATATTATAGTCAATAGCAATAGGTAATAATTAGTATATAAGTCCATAGCAAAATTAGACCAGTATGCAAGTCTTTTACAGAGACACTTTCCAGTAAATATGCCCTCAAATTATTCCAAAACGCGAGAAAACATGATATCGATTTGATTTCAATTGACAAATGATTGTGCATTTTTTTGCATTGTATAATATTGAGCCTTTAACTAATTCTGAACGTGGAGTAGGTAAGTGAAGGTTAACGATCTTCCTGAAATTGAAGAAGCGTGTTTATTAATTAGTTAAACAGATTCAAAGATGTATAAGGATGGAAGATTTAGAATTTTTGATCTTCTAAAGAAGTGAAATCTACAAGCCAGACGTTCAACCAATCCCAAAAAACTTAGATCGAGTTTTGGTTTTCATGCTTTGATTCGGGATTGAAGTGATTTATTCAGGTGATCATTTTATGCAAAAAGGTTTCACGATTTTTGATCATATATCTAACACTTTTCATTTTTCTATATCCAACATTCTTTTTTGGTATAAAGTTCTTGTCAAAAAATATAAATCGAAAGTGAAATTTACGGGGAAGACGCTCCTCCAATCCCAAAAAACTGTTTTGGCAAACATACGAGTTTTGGCTTTGACGCATCGTTTCGGGATTTAAGTGATTTATTCAGGTGATCATTTTATATAAAAAGGTTTCATGATTTTTGATTAGAGATCTAATTCTTTTCATTTTTCTATATCAAACATTAATTTTTGGTTTAAAGCTCTTGTTGAATTACTAATTACCAATAAGGCAGTGCACTGACGTCAATATATAGTAAGATTTAATAGTTATTTTCATAACGTGTTTATATACAACGTTTTATCTTATTAGGCACTTTTATAATATTCAATAGAATCTTCAATTACAAGGAAAATAATGAAATGTAATCAAAAGGTGTTAAAAGTATTATTACTATGAAAGGTTTTGAAGTAATTAATTGAAATGTTCTCAGATAACGAATCAGACATTCCATTTGAAGTAAGAAAGTCTGTAAATACTACAGTGGGTTATTTAATACCCGAATTTATGATTTATTATTAAATAAATCTCTTCCTTATGTTGCAATGATAATAGGGATGGCAGGAGCCTGCGGGAAGGCTGAACATTTTAACGGAAAATGTGGCCCGCCCGTGGGCATAAATACCATTGAAAAATAACCAGCAAAGATTTCTCAGTACTTGGGTCTACCTAAGGTTAAAGAAAACACAGGACGCTTGTTAGCGTCTCTACTGGTAGACTCAGGAACGGAAATTATGGAAATAAAGCAACGCGGAGGCTGGAAATCCGTTAGACAAGACAGAAGAACAGAAGACAAGAAGAATTAGACAAGAAGCATATTCACCCAGAAAAGGGACTTCAAATAACCGTTTCTTTTATAATATGACGTTTCTAATGTCAAGTGTGACATTTGACAGCGGACAGGATATTTCAAAGATATGAAGTGGACGTAGGACTTTCTAGTGCAATATGTCCCACAACAACTATATCCAAATCAATTGGATTGAAATCTGGCCATTTTGAATGCCAAATATTCACTTTCAGTACATTCTTTCATTCTAATTATTTAAAATACTATTTAAAGGATACTTAGAATCGTTATCAGGCTGGAAGATAAATTTTTATATAGCTTTATCTTTCCAAAAAATCTCTTCCATTCCTAGCAGATTTCCAAGTACAGTCAGAATTACACATGGATCTAAACATTCGTCCTTTCATTGACATGCGCTGGGCGAATACTCAAATTAGAGCTGCTATATCAGTAAGTCATCAATCATGTTTAGTGATTGGTTGTGGTCGCTCTGAACGTTTACCATCGCAAAAGCTCTTGATGGATGCGTATTTTTTCCACGGTACGTCCATGTTTTTTTTTAATTTGGCGGCAATAGCATGAATACTTTTGCCTAGAATATGGAGACTTGCGATTGATATACGATAATTATTTGGTTTTACCCATTTCATAGCTTACAAGTCTGAATTTGCGAGAACGAAAACAATTCGCATACGAACTTTACAAAAAGATGAATCATAACACGTTTTTGCGTATCAAAAGGGCTAATTGGGACTAAACTACAATTATAAACACCGAAGAATTAATTAATAGTTTAATAATAATGAACAAATCACTTGGTATATTTATTATTATTATTTATTACCATTTCGCAATTCGATTATGAGATGGGTGAAAATTTTTGTCCAGTAGTGTATATTTGTGAATATAACTTTGATATAATAACTGTTTGATGTGGGGAAAAATTAAAAAATTACAATTTTGACTGTACTATAATCCCAATATTAGAAACAAAGGAATGCGCCGAGAACTAAACCCTGAATATGCTAAAACTATACAAAAATTTGACTTTTTGATGTGAAAATTCTGCTGAGGTAGAGTATATTTAAAGAAATACAGATGTCGCTCTTTGTAAACGTTGTCAGATGCGACATCTTGTTTGAATAAAAAGAATAATTTTTACATTCCGGTTTGCAAGATGTGTCGTAGGAAATGTTAGACTATTCTGTAGTGAAAGAAAATTAGAATAAATCGTCTGTTTGTTGGTGAAAGTCACTAAATAATAAAATCAAATTTTTTCAGGATAACAAAAATTATCTTATTGAAAATAAGATAATGATTAATCATTCAAAATTTCCAAAGTTGGTAATCGTGTAGTTTCACACTACACGATTTTATTGATTTATCAATTATTTACATTTATGGGCAGCTGAAAATCCTCCCGGAACAAATCAAATGGAGAATGAACATCGATTAATGGAATTATCTTGATAACGTTTTCACTAATAGATAAATTAGTCGAGGAGGTCCATTTGAATGGCCACCACGTTCCCCTGTACTAAATACAATAGATTAATTTTTTTTGGGGTATAAGCTTATTATATGCACCAGTAGACACCAGAAACGAAATGATCGATAGAAAAAACACCATTGTGAAGCTTTAAGGCATAATCTTGGAATGCTTTTCAATGTTCAAAGAAATATCCTTCTACATTTCAAATTTTTTCTTACGTCCTGCATTTGAATTTTTGATTGTGATTTTATACTTTCTGTAAGTATTTTCAATAAATAATTACGATTTATGTCTCTTTATATCGAATGGTTTTCTTGGTCTATACAACAATCAAACCATAAACTTTATCGAGTTAAGCCAAGAGTACTTTTTTGTAAAATCTTAATCCATCAAAAACTCGTAATGTTCAAATGTATAATTTGAAAAATATGCTTTAATATGAGATTCCAATGAGAATTGCAAATTGATTTACGAGTACAGTATAAAGTTGGTCTGTTCTGATGAGGATCAACTTAATTGTAAATCCATGCATCTGAGAGTTGTATTGATTCTTGGTTACACTCCAAGCTGCTCTATTCTGATGAGGTTCAACTTGATTGTAAATCCATGGCTTGAGTTAATTTATGATGTTATTGACTTACATTTTAGTACAGCTAAGAGCTTAGAAAAGATTAATCTTTTTTAAGAAAGCATAAAACCCATAAAAGCATCCAACGAAAGGCAGTATTCTACTGGACTTATACAATTACGTAATATTGAATCAACCATTAGAATGATACTAGTTCAAATGTTCACTGCTTTGGATACTTTTGTGAAACAAGCCAGCTCCTGACAATTGTACTGATTCTTAACCTTTTTCCAAGTAATTCTTCCGATGAGGTTCAAGATTACATCACAGTACTATTGAGAAAGAAAAGAAATTATCGATTCCAAAAAGGCATAAAGCACATGAAAGTATCAAACGATTTCGATGAAAGATCTTATGTACTGATTGTATTGTGGATTGTATCTTAGATCTTAGATCCAAGATAGTACTGTTATTCAAACATTGTGTATGATCTTCTCTAAAAACTCGCTGAAGAAGAGGTGAAGGTATCTTCTGTGCATTGTCCACCAGGTGCTCAACTTTCTGATTATGTTCATAGTGTTCGAGTGATCAAGGTCCTGGTTTGCCTTCGTTTTTAGTTTCCATTCCTAAACTGGTGGCTACCTTGGTAACCACAGAATGTTTATGTTGCTCAAGGGAAGAAACTTCTATCTGTATTTCTGTGTGATAGACACTACGGAGCTCTAGAGCACCACACCTGGAAGCGTATAAAATAGAAAATGAAGATCTCTGGCAGCTAAAACCATCTCATATTTTGAGCTTTCTAATAGAAGTGGACATGATTCAAATAAAGTTAATAGAGCTACACATTTTTTAATTAAATATAAACTTAAAACACAATAAATATTATTTCATTTATATATAGGATCCTATTCCTTAACAGCTTTCACTGTCACCGACTATTTGGGTATAAACTAAATCACCAGTCTGCAGGGAGATCTCGACAGGAATGTTTTGGTTTATATCCAACCTCTTTTGGCTGCTTCAACACCAAGTACGGTGAACCGTTCAGCTAGCTTTGGCGAATGATCTTGGAAGAGTGATTCTTTTTTGGCGGATTCATACATTTCGCCTTTTTTTTGCCAAACAACGTTGGGTAGCATAAAAACTGTTTGTATTATAGCTTGGGTGGAACTAGCACGCATTTCTTTTAAAAAATTTTCATACGAAAACTGGGAGTTGTAGCAGCCGCTGGTTTTCAAAATCTCAACGAAATGATCGTGATAATGCGTGATCAATGCGTCCAAATGACTTTTCAAACAAGAAGTTTGTACGCTAGTGAAAAGGAAAAAGAGTAGATCAGTGATTGGTGAAGTAATTCTGCATATTTGGAAATCTATGAATTTGTTTTCAATAGGACGACCATCTTGGAAGACCAGCATGATATTGTTAATCCACATATCTTGGTGAACTAACGTAGCGTATGGATCTACCGGTTCCGAATGGAAAAGTTTTTTGGCTTCCCTCGAAATAATATTTTTTATACGATTATAAAACTTCTCGTATTTTTTCGACGCCTCTATATATCTTTCGTCCTGCTGTAAAAGTTTGATTAAAAATATGTGTCCTTCGAGAGTGTTTTCTGGAAAACCTACAGCCTCAATTTCACCGCCGTTTTCCTCGTATTCGATTCTTTTAGGTAAAATCAGCCCGTAGCAATTCGCTTTAAGTTTCGTCTCAAATAATTCTGGTTCTAATAGTTTCATCGCTATCGGTATTGCGTGGAATGTTGCCAGATCTTTTAATATGTATTTGGTTGTAACCAGATCGAACCCAACATGACGGTCCACGTTTTCAAAACCTGAAACAAAAAATAATAGTTCAATTCATACGGATCCAGCTACTCATGCAATCTCTAAAGAGTCTTTAATATTATCAGAGAAGACTTCCAGGACAAAAACAAATCGAACTACCTGCAGGTGGTACAAACCAACTGCCTTTGTATGACTATTAAACGTTCATGCTATAAAAAACTTCCAAGAACCTCGTGGTTAAATGATATAGCCAATAAACCCACTGTCAAATACTTCTTAACAAAAATCTGAACAATTATTGTCTGCGAAAAGATCTTCGTGACGACAGTGGTTTAGACTTTTTAGCTAATCACATAGTTTGGTTGTCAATTCCACAATCATCGTAAATTTAAACTCTTACAAACAAATACTAATTATAATCAACTTCAGTCATGTTGTCTTCTCCAAAACTACGACCCCGATCGATTTCTGAATCCCTGTTTTCCTGCTGTTTTTCAGGGAAAACTTCCCCGCAAGCAATGAGCCATCAGCTAGTGCTCAGTACAAGTAAACGTCTCGATAATTTAGTTGAATTAAAAATTCAAATCTGAAAGTAACAGATCCTCTCTTCAAAAACCTCCCTTATCCCACCAGCTGATAATTTACATAACCATGTTTCCTTTCTGCCCATTACTTCACTCCACGCTCCTTATCAGCTTGAGGGTCCATCTTTCTCTGGTATCTCCTTATTCTTTGTTGTACTTTTAGTTTCCTGTTCCTTCAAAGGCGATAAATTCTCGTTTTCTCCTTCACCAGAAAATCTATCGAATCTTGGTGATTTCTGAACGGCTGGATCCAATACGGTGCTGAGAATCTACTTTCTGTCTATACTTGTAAAATCGCGTTGATTGGCTCCAGATTTAACTCGAGCCTCCCAGCTTCAATCTTATCCGACGTCTTCCTAATGGGTTCTTAAATATTTAGCTTGACATACAACGACACTTGTAAATATCTTACTGCAGGTACTGTCAAGTTGATTTGACCTTCAACATTTACTAGGTTTGTTCACTAAATCTTTTCCAGAGATAAGATGAGGAAATTATATGAATTAGTAGTTCCTTCATTGTGCTTGGAGTAAAGACGACCACTAAATCGTCTGCAATCCCTCTGTGGGCATTTCTTCACACAAGTCAGGCCTAGGAGTCAGATTTGTGCCGCTCCCGATGCTTTTCTTCTTTGTCCTGTTTTGGGTATCGTATATTAGTTATTAGGCTATGGAAAGTCAGAAATAGAAGTCAGATCTGTGCTGCTTCCGATGCTTTTCTTCCCTGTCCTGTTTTGGTTATCGTATATTAGTTCTTAGGCTATGGAAAGTCAGATCTAGGAGTCAGATCTGTGCTACTCCAGATGTTTTTCTTCCTTGTTCTGTTTTGGGTATCGTATATTAGTTATTAGGCTATGGAAAGTCAGGAATAGGAGTCAGATTTGTGCCGCATTACTTTTGCACCGATTACTACTTCATTTTCTGCATATATGGTTAATTTCCTAGGGGTGGAACTGCTTTTGGGATAGTCCTCTACCTACAGAATGGCAGCATATTTTCAAAGAGCTTCCAAGAAGTACTCAGCATTTATAATAGGCTGTGTTCTGATGCGATGCTCGAGTCGTCGTTTCCTCCTCTGATTTACTGTTCTGGGAAAATTTCCTCAGTTCAACAAACATAGAATATCTTTAACAGTATTTCTGGATGTCTCGGATGATATTCGGTAGTTGCCAGGTGCCCTCGTCATATTTTCACGTCTACTGTGAGTAGTGACACCTACTTCAATGTGACATCAATTATCTGTCGTTCATTCATCTTTTGTAAAGGAAACAGTGCATCTACTATCTACTAACGCTGAGCTCCTTCCACTTCTTTACCTTAATCTTCAAGATTGCGTTACTATGAGCTGTCTTTAGAGTTTTACATTGTTTTGTTTTAGGTTTGAAGTCATTGAATCATCTAGAAGTCCTTTGAATGAGTCTTCTCATTTAGAAGTAACTTTATGGAGTTTGGTAATTTACATATTCCACTAGTTGGTATATCAGCCTGGCTACAGGATCTCCCGCCTTTTGCTATGACACCTGCAGGGTTAAAATAGGTTCAAAATACTCCCAATTGAACTTCTTAGTATTCCAACGTGGATGGGACTCTTCAGACTCACTATTTTTTCAATTGTATCTTCCAGTTATTGATATCTGTGCTAAATGCTTCTTGGAAAGTTTCCACAAAACTTTGGTCAACACCAGTCATCTTCAGGATTCGTCTGTAGTTGAAATATCCCGTTTAAGGACGCGTTTTGATAAATTGACGAAGACACCAAACTTTTTGTAAAGTGAGTATTGTTATGAGTCTACTGATTTTTAAAGGATAGTGTTTGAGGTATGATTTTACTTTGGAAAAGAGTTTCTTGCTCATAACGTGTTCATTAGTTCTATAGTGTACCGTTTTTTAAGGGTTATTTGTAAGCGAACCAAATTTCGATTGTATTTGTTTCACTTTAAAAAACTTACCGAGTAAATTTTCGATTAATATAACTGCATTATCGTCAGCTGTTGTACCACCTGTCAAATTCAATCTACCACCCATAAATTTAGGAAAAAAACTCGGCTTAGGTAAACCGTGTCTTTCACTGAAATTCTCTATAGCAGGAATGATTTCTTGATAGAAAAGTAGCTCGCTTTTGGTCATATATGAAGTGGATCCCACGAACTCGTTGGTGGCTGCTAGTTTAGCTATGATATGTATTTCTTCTTCGTTTCCATTCTCGTTATTTTTCAAAGTAACGTCGATTTTTAAAATATCACTCATGTAATTTTCACCTGGTGGTAAAAAATTGGAAATTTTTTTATTCACTATAGTTTTATTGGTACTTATATAACTTTTGATGAGATCTTCGAAGAATTTTATGTTTCTCATTTTGTTTAAATGTACTTGGAAACAAACTGACGCGAAATAATTGATATATCATACTATTAACCTCGTTGTTTGTTTGGTTTTATGCAATTACATCATTCCGAGAACAAAGACGTCACTGTCAGGACCGTATTTAGTACTCTCTTCCTCGAAAACTACCATTTGGTCCATGTGGAGGGTACAAAACAATTATTTAACGAATTGTTTTTAAGAGCAAAACATATAAGAGGGTTGCTACTTAAGCTTGAGATACACGAATAAAAATAAATAATTATATTTATATATGACTTTTTTGTTTTTCAAAATATCATTGGGTGCCAAATGATGCCTGTACGTTGGATGAGTAATCATCGTACCAAAGAAAGAAAGATTACCAAATAACCTTCGAAATTTTTTCAAAATTTCTATTTAAATGGATCAGGAAGAATGATATGAGATAGATAAACAATTTTTGGCCAATATTAATAACAAAAATCCAATGTTTGAGCGAAGGTAATTTGAAAAATAATAATTTTTTTGTTCAAGGAAAAGGAGAAAATCTATTCTTGATCAAATTAAACTCGAAACGCGCCAACTTTTCACCAACTGACCTTTGAAAAGCCTATTTTTATCTATAGTAGACAATGAAAATAAATGAATAATGGAGAAGTTGGTTTTTGATGAAATTAGAATTGGCAGATCAAATTTTTGACTAAACTTTGATTGATAAAGTCTAATTAGACCAAAACTAAGATCGAAATGCCCCTTATTTTCAAAATTTCCATTTAAATGGATAAGGTAGACTGATATGAGATGAATAAACAATTTTTGGCCAAAGTTAATTACAAAAGCTGATGTTTGAGCGAAGGTAATTTCAGAAATAATAATTTTTTTGTTCAATTTGAAGCTGGAAAAGCCAGTTCTTGAGAAAATCAATTCTTGATCAAATTAAAGTCGAAACACGCCAACTTTTCACCAACTGATTTTTAAAAGCCTATTTTTGCCTATAGTAGACATTGAGAATAAATGAATAATAGAGAAGTTGGTTTTTGATGAAATTAGAATTGGCAGAGCAAATTTTTGACTAAACTTTGATTGATAAAGTCTAATTAGACCAAAACTAAGATCGAAATGCCCCTTATTTTCAAAATTTCCATTTAAATGGATAAGGTAGACTGATATGAGATGAATAAACAATTTTTGGCCAAAGTTAATTACAAAAGCTGATGTTTGAGCGAAGGTAATTTCAGAAATAATAATTTTTTTGTTCAATTTGAAGCTGGAAAAGCCAGTTCTTGAGAAAATCAATTCTTGATCAAATTAAAGTCGAAACACGCCAACTTTCCACCAACTGATTTTTAAAAGCCTATTTTTGCCTATAGTAGACATTGAGAATAAATGAATAATAGAGAAGTTGGTTTTTGATGAAATTAGAATTGGCAAAGCAAATTTTTGACTAAACTTTGATTGATAAAGTCTAATTAGACCAAAACTAAGATCGAAATGCCCCATATTTTCAAAATTTCCATTTAAATGGATAAGGTAGACTGATATGAAATAAATAAACAATTTTTGGCCAAAGTTAATTACAAAAGCTGATGTTTGAGCGAAGGTAATTTGAAAAATAATAATTTTTTTGTTCAAATTGAAACTGGAAGTCAGTTCTTGAGATAATCAATTCTTGAATAAATTAAACTCTAAAAGAGAAAACTTTCAATCAACTGACCTTTGAAAAGCCTATTTTTGCCTATAGTAGGTAATGAAAATAAGTAAATGATGGAGAAGTTGGTTTATGATCAAATTAGAGTTGGGAGAGCAAATTTTCGATTAAACTCTAATGGAAAAAGTATAATGCTATAATTCGCCTACTTAGAAGGGAAAATTTCTGATCAAGTTGACCTCAAAATGCCCAGTTTCTTGAAAAATTCAATGTTTTGGCTAAGGTGATTTGAAAAATAAATTTTTGCTTAAGCTGGACCTGGAAAAGCTTATTAGACTTATCGACGAGTGAAAGTTGAAAAATTTTTTCCAAGAATACAAAACTTTCATCTAACTGACTTAAAAAAAAGTTATATTCGACGAAACAGTACCTAGAAAATACATTTTTTTCATTACTTTTTATTTGTTCTTTATCTTTATCTTTATGTGGATGTTAGAAAATGGTAAGATTTCAAAATAAAGGAAATTATATGCAACAACCTTTATTTGAATAATGATAAAGCCACAAAAAACATATGTATTAACATTCTAGATTAACATAACATTATATCGAATCATTAACACAGTTGTTTGATATTTCTCAAATCAAGGCCAGATTATTATGAATTTAATCATTTACTAAACATAAACCACTTCCTCAAATTTACAATTCATATAAATGAACGTAAAATAAATAAATTAATTGATTGTGTTTGTATATAATATACATGTCATCAAAAACAAAACTTGTCTCGCAACTCTTTTAAGTAGGGACTGAATGAATCAAACGCCTTGATACTACTTGGATATCACAACTTTTGTTTTTGATGGCATCTTATTTCTTTTCGTAGATAGACCTCATTTTTCACCTTTCCAGTATCATCTACTTCTTAAATATCCTTAAAGTCCACTCTCTGTCTTAAGAGTTTATCTTATAATTGTGCGTAGTCTTCTTGAGCTTTAGCTACAGTTTTTATCAAAACCCATTACCTGTCTCTATAGGTTTTTCTTGGAGGTAGATGCTTCTTAGTTTTTCGTATTCACAAATTGATGATTCCAGCGCTTCAATACTTCCAAAAACATTAACTGTCAGTATTTGGAACGAAAGTGCCAAATAAGCTTGACCAGATGTGAATCCTGCAGTTGAAGTACTTGAAACGTATTAAAACTTTCAGAAATCAAACTAATTCAACAGTCGAAATAATGAACTAAAATCATAAATTCATAGGTAAAATTTTAGTACAGGTGAAATAGGCTTAAACCAGAAATTGAATTGGACGTTTCTGATTTCCTAGATTCGCAGAGGAAACTGCTCTAATTCTTGGAAAACTAATTATTTTTCAAAAAATTAAAATGTATCATGATGGTTACGATATCTCTTGTCTATTCGGGTGAGCTAAGATAATTTTTGAATTTGAAATTTTCGAAAATTTTGCGAGATGAAGAGATTTATTAGCCCCTTAAGCACTCATCACTCGCCATATAAACAAGCAAATCCCATGAGAAATTTGTCGTTCGTGTTATGTATATAATACACTAGAACTACTTTTTGGTTTCAAATTAACTAATTTTTAAAAAACACGATCATTAACACAATCTTGGTTCTCTGTTGATTATTATTTCAATATTCACGAACTTCGAATTCTACGTAGTTTTCCAGTTATCCACAATTCAAAATTTATTTCAGCGTTCAAACTCATTTTATGAAGGAAATTTTGAGGTTAGGAAAAAATTGAAACTTTTTTTTGTACAAAATGTTTTGCTTCACATTTTTTATCCCGTTAGTTTGTGTCGAAATCTTCATAGTTTTCCAATTATACGCAATTCAAAATGTTTTTGAGTACATGAACTCATTTTACGGTGAATTATTTGAGGTTAGGAAAAAATTAAAATTTGCTTTATCTACTGAATGTTGTGCTCTACATTTTTTTCCTGGCAGTTTGTGTCAAAATCTTCATAGTTTTCGAATTATATGCAATACAAAATGTTTTTCATCGTTCAAACCAATTTTATAATGAAAATTTTGAGGTTAGGAAAAAATTAAAACTTGTTTTTTGTACAGAATGTTGTGCTCCACATTTTTTATCCCGGCAGTTTGTCTCAAAATCATATTTTTCGAATTATATGCAAATAAAAATTTTTTCGAGCACATGACCCCTTTTTAAGTTGAAAATTTTGAGGTGAAGAAACCAATATGTAGAAAATTCTTTTCTGTACATTTTTTGTTCAATTATTTTTTTCTAATTCTACGTAGTTTTCAAGTTAATCGCGATTCAAAATATTTTCGAGTGTAAAAAACCATTTTAAGGTGTATATTTTGAGGTTAACAACAAATACCTTGAATTCAAATCGCCTAATTTGCCTGTACTATTTCCATGCACATCCATGAGGACCACAGAACATACTCTAAGAATAAATGCAAACTTAGTGGAAACAACATGGCGGATTTTCGATGCCAGTGCTCTCGGTGGTACGTGAGAGAACTAATCGATTTTCGCGGTTTATTTAAATTTAAACAAAGAATATTTACTGTATTCTATGTTATTCATTTCCATCCCGTTTTGATTTCGTGGTTTTCAAAAATTACAATAAAAAAACACCTCAGAATTCGTTAATTCATAAAATAATATTTATATACAAATTCAACAAAGCCTTGGAAAATTGGTGATCACTTTATAACTAATAAAATTCAGATTTTTGTAACAAAAAAATTGGAAAATAAATCATTACAACTATCATTTTGGGATTTATTGAAATTATATTATATTTTACACAAGGATTGTTTGGATTTTACAAAATAAAAAGCGTTTTTTCCGCGAGTTCATGCAATGAAATCTCAACGAAGATACACATTTAAATATGGTGGCAATATTTTCTCCAAAGCGTTTAATTAAAATAAAGGAGTGTTGGGAACGAGAAAGAGTGCTATTAGAGTGCCTCATTTTGCTAACAATTCATCTCCATTAAGCTTAAAAAAAATTATGGTGCTAAAAAGGCATTCATAAACTAATACGGTAGAAGCTATAAAAAAAAAACAAATTTCAAAAATTATTTTATTGCTATTGCTAACCCAAATATGCAAAGTGAACTTATAAAATATGCGTATAAATATGCGAATCATCTAGTCAAAATATGTACGGAATTGTTGAGAGTATAAAAAAATTCCCATACATCAATTTATTCATAAATTTCAAAATAAACAGACATTTGTTTTTATATAGATAATGAACTACACCCTATTAAGACCGCCCAACAGATCTAAGGGATGAGGGTTTTGAATTCCAGACTGGATATATAGATAAATTGTCTTGGAATCGTTTGACTACCTGCTTCAAGATTAGTTTTTTAAGAACGGCAATTGCTTCAGAATAGCAGATTTATGAAATTATTATTATTATTATGAAACGATTGCCAAAGCTCTACATGTTTCTAAATTACAATTATGCAAAATATGCTGTTTACTTAAGATATATGTAAATATTTAGAAAAAATTTCAATGATTTACGGAAATAATACTAAGGACAACCGAAAAGGATTTATGAAGGCTTCCAGTATGGACTAGATAAAATGGGATAAGTAATTGATGACATTAGACAACTAAGTTGGTATGATTGAGTATAAAGTATGTTAGATCATAGAATACATGAGCACAGAACACTAGAAGGAAAAAGAAGAAGAGGATAACCACGAAGAAGCTGGAAATAGGGCATTTTGTGTCTTGACGCGCTTTCCAAAGCTCTACATCTTTCTAAATTTGTTCAATTATGAACAATATGCTGTTTACTAAAGAAATATGTAAATATTTGGAAAAAAATGTTAAAATTATCTAATAATTTACGGAAAGAATACTAAGGACAACCGAAAAGGAGGTATCCAGTATGGACAAAATAAGAAGGGATGTAATAAGATATAGGTTGGGTTAGGTTAGGTTAGGATAGGTAAGGTTAGGTTAGGATGACATCAAAACTATGTCAGATCACAGAATATCTAAGCACCAGAAGAAAATAGAAGAAGAGGATGACTAAGAAGAAAGAAACTGGAGAGAAGACATAGATCAGAAGACTCAGCACGATAGAAATTAAATAATGTACATCGAGACATTTATCTATATCTTCCTACCTTGAAGACCTTGAAAACAAGTGGATAGAGATTCAGAAATTGATCATAACCCATAAATTTTCCTGTTTTTACTCAAATCTATAAAAGAAAATAGATATTTTAAATGAGTTAGGAAAAACTCAGAAAAAAAGAGAAGCTGTCGTGAGGCTCGTTAAGGAGATAATTTAAGTAAACAAACGTCTTCTCCAGCGGAAATCCAAGGCAAAAACGTTACAAAAACGAAAAAGATTTAGAAGAAATTCTTTTTCAGTGGTTTCAAGCTTCAAGATTAATTGTCTTTATCGAGAGTCAAATTTTCTTAAAACCCAGAACAATTTTGGATATTTTTTTGACAGATACGAGAAAAATTGATGTCGATTCCAACTTTACTGATATATGGATGACTGTATTTTTAGGCGTTACCCAAATTGTGTTATTATTTGTCTTCAGGCTTCAGTTTCAGCAATTGCTTCTTCTTCTTTGAGTTTAGTTTTAAATACCAGTGAGCATTTTTTGAGTTCCGTAAATAGCCAGTAGTCGTTGAGGGCCAGATCTTGACTATACGGTGGATAATGAAGTAATTCGAAATGTAATTTATTCAATTTAATCAACTTTGCCATCGACTTGTGAATTGATGCGTTGTCTTGGTGACATGAGGCCATTTTTTCTTGATTTTTGTATTTAAACGGTCCAAAAACTCTTTGTGGTGTTCGCTATTGATTGTTTCTCACTTTAGGATGTAGTCGATGAATAATATTTCATGCGAATCGCAAAATACTGAAGATAACCTTCCCAGCTGACTATTATGCCTTTGGAAGTTTCGGACGTGGATTATTAATAAAGATATAACAGCAAAAAAACAAGCTAATGAAAAACTATGCTGTATAAATAATCCACAGCTTACTACTATACTGTATTTTACTCGATAATTAACATTTTGTTCTCTTCTTTTTCTTCTATAATGTTTTTAATTCCTTCTGACTGTGTTTGATCAAGACACTGATATTATTTGACCTTTTTTTATAGTTTGAAAGAGTGGGGGAGTATTTTCGTGCAGCATATTAAACAACAAAGCGTATTTGTTAACGAATATGTTTCAACAATACAATTTATCATTTAGAACGCGTCATTTTTTATTGTTCTTCATAAATCTTCAACGGCCTCGTATCTTTTGTGAATACTTTGTGAAGCCTGGTCATTTTCTCACTCACAAGAGTTTTCTATCCACTTTTCCATCGTCTATTCATCGGTGACAATCGTATTATTACATTTTCAGCATTTTCCGATTCTCCCAACTTGTCACGTTGATAAATTGTTCAACAGTTTCGTTTTTTTTTCTCTTTTCCAAATGTTATTAAATTTCGTGAGAAAATAAAAGCACTTGTGGAATTCCAGTGAACTACAAACTACACCGTCAAAATTTAACAAAAAAAATCAATTCGTTTCCTCGCTAAGGAAGGAATCATCGAGGATTTGGGGTGAATAACTTCAGGAATCCTCAATCCGATACTTTCGGGCACGTTTACCGCCGAGGCAATTTTCACAATTTTATTTAATCGCATTATATTCAACTTGAATACAAAGTTTTCATTGAAAGTCATAGAAAATGCAACCTCTGGACATAGTCTTATCTTTCAATGTAATTATGGAAAAAATTCTCTTCAGAGGGGTGAATAATGAATTATTTTGTAGTGAAATCGAATCGAAGTTTAAAATAATCACTGATTTAAGACGGAATCGAACTTTATTTCAAAAAGATCTTTGTTCGTGCTTTTTTTTCAATATTGAAACGTTTTTTTTATAATACACAAGAAAATTGAGTTGAAATATTTATCAAAGACAATCGCGTCACACTTTGATTGGTATTTGTGAAAGATTTTATGTCAAACATTTTCATATTGTCTATATAAAGAATAAAAAATATTCCTCCTTTCCAATCTATCCTTTATTCTTATAACATGGCTGATTTTGTTTTTGTTTAGGGAAAATAAGGAGTGAATCAAAGAGTATTTTGGTAAAGGGGAGCTCTTTCTATGTGCTAGTATTATCTACAAAGCGAAAAACGTGACAAATGGAAAATAAATCTTTTTAAACTTTAAGTAATTGGTCCAACATGAAGTATCTAGGTGTTGGTTATTATATCAAAAAATTTTAATCTCTCTCAAACATTATTTGGTTTTAAAATTTCTTGTCCAAACCTCATCTGGTTGAACTGGTTGAAGAGGACTGTTCCAAACTTAATTTAGACTTTTACAAACCTGATTTGGTTCCAAAATGCGTTTTCTATACCTCACCTAGTTTAAAATGAGAATTTTCCAAGTTGAATTCGGACAGAAACTGTATTTCGCCTGAAAATGTCTCCTTTAAACCCTACTCGGTTATTAAATACCTTTCCCAAATGTCTTTTGGTTGAAAAATGATTTTTTACAGCTTAATTTGGACCGAAATAGCTTCCACAACTTTTAGTTGGGTTCAAAATGACAGTTTAGGATTTGTTTTAGGACAAAAGACTGCTGCTTCAAGTTTAATTTGGACAAAAAAGACTCTCCCAAACATTATTTGGTTTAAAAATAACTCCAAAAAACCTTATTTAGTTTTAAAATACGTTTTCCATACCTCATCTGGTTTATAATGAGAGTTTTCCAAGTTGAATTTGGACAGAAACTGCATTTCGCCTAAAAATGTCTTCTCCAAACCTTACTTTGTTATCAAATACCTTTCTTAAATGTCTTTTGATCGAAAAATTAGTTTTTCCAATTTAATTTGGACCAAAATAGCTTTCACAACCTTTAGTTGGGTTTAAAATGGCAGTTAAGAATTTGTTTTGGACAAAAGACTGCTGTTTTAATTTCAATTTGGACAAAAAAAACTCTCCCAAACATTATTTGGTTTTAAAATGACTTGTCCAAATCTCATGTTTTTGGGTTGCCGAAAGGATTGGAGATAAAACTGCGTTTTCAGTATAATTTAAACAACATATGGCTTTCCAAACATTAAAACCTCATTTAATTCTAAAATGACCTTGCCAAATCTGATTTGGTCGAAAAATAAGTTTTTTCAATTTAATTTGAACAGAAATGGCTGTTCAAAAAGTCCATTTTCGAAAATGACTTTTCCAAATCGAATTTAAACTAAAATATGTTTTCCAAATTCTATTTGGACCAATATGTCTCTTCACACACGAAATTCCTCTTACAAACATTAGTTTCGAAAATTATTATATATACAAATTTATTATGGACATATAAGGGTTTTCTGAGATTAATTTGAAAAAAAAAACAACCCTTTCAATTCATTTTTGTCAAAAAAAGAAATCATTGAATCAGGAAGACATTCCAACAGCAGCAATGAAGATTATCAAAGACCTAGATAGACATATCAACGTTCAAATGATCACAATGATCTAGATTTCTGAGCATATTTTGTACCAAGAATATTTGTGTTGGAGAAAAATTTCTAAAAATGTCTGAATGAAAACAAAAAACTGTTAAAATTTGTAGATGAAAGCTTGTGAAAACTAAAAAAGCAACAAAAAAATAACTAAATAAAGATACAAAACACAATCAAATTTCAATAAACAGGAGAAAACCACAATAACTAACAAAATTATAGGTAATAAATAAAATTTAACTAGTATGTACCATGTCTGGAATTGAATATTATTCTTTTACAGAATAGAAGGAATTTTCCAGTAACATGCCCTCAAATTATTGCGGGAAACGATGGGATTGATTTGATTTCAATTGGCAAATGGTTGTGCATTTTTTTGCATTGTAACTTATTGAGCCCTCAACTAATTCTGAACTTGGAGTAGCTGGAAATTAGTTTAGATTAAGAACCGAATATTACGAATCAATAAAAATGATACAACTACCGATTATAGGTTTTATACTTAACTTTGGAAGCGTACCAAGGACTGAAATATATCTTAATTAAGTGCAAAAAAACCAGATATAAACTTTGACTTAGAAAGTAAAATGAAACGAGAAAGTCAAGAATTATTTATATCCATCTAAATTTCGAAATTGAATACGTAAACACACCAAAATTGGAATACATTATATAAATAAGGTTAGGTTAGGGAGAAGTTAGGTTAGGTTTTTATTTACAATCAAAAATTGTACATTTAATTGCTAAATAAGTGTTAGAAAGTTTTTAACGATGTTTAACAATGATTATAGACTACAATGAGACTGGAATATTTCTTCGGGAAAATTCTTTTATCGCGGTAATGCACGATTTCCAATAAATATGAATGAAATACCACTTGATCTCTCGCGTCATCACTTCAAATCATTCGTATATTGGTGAAATTGGCGAGGAAACTGGAAAATATATATATACTACATTTCAGTGAGGATCTTTTGGTCTATTTATTATTCTTTGTATCCCTTTTTGGTTTTATGTGAAACTACCATCTATAAAAGTCGATTTTTCTGAGTTTATTTCCCGAAAACGTGGTTAAATAAATTGAATATACGAGGTGTGATAAGGAAATATTATGGAAAACAAATGAAAATTTGAATTATTGTCCTTCAATGGTATCCCGTTATCTTGAAATTGAATACGTAGCTAGAAGATTTAATGAACTCGTTCAAAAATAAGTTTTTCATTATATTTATCTGAAAACACCCTATTTTCATCTAAAGGTGGCGTTTTTTTAGAACAGCACACGGAAACTTTTTCATTTCTTTTTCAGTACGCAAAATAGAAATTAATTATGAGAAGAAGCATCTATTTATTTATGGAAACAACAACTAGGAATCGTTGGTATCAATAGAAACATGTATTGAACAATTTTTATTATTGCAGATGAGTCCCATCGGTATTTTATTCTTTAAAACTGAAGATGTTGAAGCAGACGGTTAGCGGATGCTTTTATTTTCCTGATGGAATGTCGCAGAGCTTGTGCTTTGCAAGTGAGAAGAGTAACGTTAGGTCTTGAGGAGAATTTAATAAATAGTCAGTATATTCAAAACTCTCTGGCTATTCTATATCTCACTTGATAGAAAAGTGATTTTTTTAGGAGATGGCTTTTCCAAACTCTTATTTTGATGAAAAATGTATTTTCAAAATTTGCTTTGGACAAAAATACTGATCCTCATATAATTTGTTAAACATATATGTATTTCAAAATTTAATTGGTTCAAAAAAGGGCTTCTTTCAATATCATTCGGCTGGAAATGGCTTTTCCAAGTTTTATTTTGATAAGAAATGACTTTTCAAAATTTGTTTTGGACAAAAATACTGATCCTCATATAATTTGTTAAACATATATGTATTTCAAAACTTAATTGGTTCAAAAAAGGGCTTCTTTCAATATCATTCGGCTGGAAATGGCTTTTCCAAGTTTTATTTTGATAAGAAATGACTTTTCAAAATTTGTTTTGGACAAAAATACTGATCCTCATATAATTTGTTAAACATATATGTATTTCAAAACTTAATTGGTTCAAAAAAGGGCTTCTTTCAATATCATTCGGCTGGAAATGGCTTTTCCAAGTTTTATTTTGATAAGAAATGACTTTTCAAAATTTGTTTTGGACAAAAAACTACTGATCCTGCTATAGTTTGGAGAACATATGTCTCTTCCAAACTGTTTTGGTTCCAAAATGGCTTTCACAAAATCGATTTGGAGGGATTCCAAACCTTAGTAACAAAAGCCTTTTCAGAATATACTTTGGTCATGAAACTACTGGTCATCCTCCGAGTCTTCTCAGAGTTAGCAAATCCTCGCCGCTCTCCACCAGCTGAAGAACGCCCTAGACCCATGTCTGGTATATTCTTCGGGATTTTTCAGTTTCAGAGATTTTCTGATTAACATCTACGATTTCGGTATGCAACAAATAATCTTCTGCTGATCATACTTTTAAGCCGTATATCTGCATATTTACAGTAAATGGAATGTATATCCCTCATTGGTAATGGTAAAACTTGACTGAAAATAAAATTTAATTCTTATCCTTTTTTGTGCTGTTTTCAGATAAGTATAATAAGAAGTACCGTTCATTACACGTCCAGACATGGATTTTTCCGTGTTTGTATGACTTCCCGTCACTTCCACGTCCCGAGAATTTGTTATCGATTATCTCTTCCTTATGAAGATAGTCGATGAACAATATTCCTTGCGCATCTTAAAATTCTGAAGACATAATTTTCCAAAATGTTTGTTGTGCCTTTGGACGCTTCGAAGGTGGCTTCTGATATCCTTTTTTGATGTTTTATGGAGTTTTATGGAGTAATCACATCAATTGGAGGACCAGAACGTTCACCATCATCAGTGTCTGTATGACCACGTTTAAATTCAGCAAATCTTTAACAAATGGTTCTTTTCGATGGAACAGAGTCCGGATAACACTTTTGAAGTCATTGTTGAGCTTGCACAATATTTTTTATCAAGAAGCAATGATAAATTAACACAAAAAATTGTTTCGGCAATAACAAAAGTAGCTTCACTCAAATGGATCTCACTTTTCTCTGACAAATCGAAACATCTTGAAATTTGACACATAGTTATCTGAAAGCTGGTACTTCGTAAACGTCATATGGATTTGTTAGTGGCAGCTCCATCTGTATGTCAGTCACAGCAACTAATTGATGTTATATCATCGACACTAGATATTCTAACGCAAATTTTCGAAAATTATTCCTATTTATCCATGTTTGTATCGGGATTTGTTATATTTTTTGAAAAAGATTTTCCACAATCATATTCATGTCAGCGTTTCAAATATCCTTTCCAAGTTCATTTACCATTATTAAATCAGAACGATTGTTCCTGGAAACAAATCTTTAGGATATTGGAATAAGAAACATAAATTTTGATAATTCAGTTACTATTGTAGATTCATTGTTTATAATACAACATCCCTATTGAAAATAAAAATTTATATACACAAACCAACATCGAAAGGTTCAAAATTCATGTTATATTTAATCAAATCTTTGATAATTTTTTCGTGTGATGTGAAGTAAGGTCACAAGTTTCACGTAGTGTATTTTTAGAAACAAAAACTTGATCAGTATCAATTCGATCAGTGTACAATAATAAGTTATAAGTAAGTACGTTTTATTTTATTTTACATGGTAACTTTTGAATATACAGTGTGGCACTGCCAAATTTGCATTTCCAAATTCTAGTTTAAAAAAAATTATAAAAAGTATGTGATGTGACTAATTTTTTCATTTTAAATGCAACCCACTGTATATTATTTACTTTTTGAATGATTATTTTCATTAAAACAAAACGAAAAACCATCAGGAACAGGGATTGAAGATACGTCTTTGAACCTGCAAAGATGCGCTCGTTGCAAACATTCTTTGTGGGTTAGGTTATCTCTATTTTTTTGGCGTATTTTTTGGTGTGGGATTTTATGTGTTTTGCAAATACTATTATATATCATATTTTGATTATTTTTTTGTGAAACTATGAAGATAATATTGTTCAAAATCACGATTTTTTAAGAAAAAAATGTTACCGTCACTATTTGAATGGGACAATTATACAGAATGTATCCAAAATGGTAACGAATACTGTAAAGTGCAAGGAATATTGAAAATTCCAGTTTCCAATACATCTCTTCACAATTTGTTTGAGGTAAGTTGTTGAGAATACAAATAATTTTTCCTTATTCTTCCAAAACTGATTTTTTAAAATATAATTTTGACATTAACAACATTTCTGTCTTTATTTTGAAAAAAACTGTCTTCCATCTCCAATTTGGACAGAAATCAATTTTTCCATATCAAAAATCCCTTTCCGAAACGTATTATGGAAACAAATAACTTTCATGATGTTACTATTTATAAATTACAGTATCCACTTTAAAAAGTTTGAATACTATAAAGGTTGTCTCATAGAAAATGTTATCAAATAATCATACGGAAAGAAAGCCTCAATATTTGAAGTATAGCTCATCGTATTTTATAGTTTCAACCCAACTTTCAAGCTTTCAAAATCCTTGATAAGACCATTCTTCTGGATTAGATGCAAGAAGTTTTCGCTCAGCTTGAATCTGAATTGGTTTTACGCAGGTGGATAGAAAATGTTTTAAAATGATAAGAAGGAGCCTTGTTTCTTCTTCTATTTAACCTCTTCAGACGTAGGGGTCCAGTTTTCGTACCATCCTTTGGGAAAGTGGGCCGTGAGCTCTCGTCGAAGTTGATTTTTAATCTTTCGCCCATTTGGTCCATCAATCTTCCATTATTATGTCGACGTGGTACCTCCAATATAGTATTAACTGAATATTTGGACATGAGAAACTGTGTACAAAATGGATGCCGCGAAGATGTTTTCATCGATGAATGTTTGCTCTGTTTTCTACCCATGGATGAAACGTGGATCCATCACTTCACATCAAAAGTAAAAGAACAATCTAAACGATAGACTGAAAAAGAAAAAACAGCTCCAAAGAAGTTAAAAACTGTTCTATCTGTAGATAAGGTCATGGCGTCGGTTTTTTGGGATGTGCGTAGAATAATTTCTATTGATTATTTTGAAAAAAGAATAACTATAAACTGCGAGTATTATGCTAAGTTATTGCAACGTTTGAGCGAAGAAATCTAGCAAAAACGGCCATATTTGGCTAAGAAGAAAGTGTTGTTTCCTGAAGAAAATACACCAGGTCACATATCCGTTATTTCCATGATCGAAATTAATAAATTAAAGCTTGAATTGTTATAACATGCACCCTATTCACCAGGTTTAACCCCTTTCGATCATTATCTGTTCCCAGACTCGAAAAAAGTTCGAGTTTGAGTAATTCAAGTGGAAAAAGATTATTTATGATTTTAGGAAAGGAAAAATAATGAGAACTTTCTGGATCCAAGTTTAGTTTATCGCGCAATATGTGTAGATAAGCAAGAAGTTGATGAACGAAACATATCAAAAATTCAATATTTATATAATGAAATTAACAAAAAATTAGAAATGTATCATGTTTCTTCAGAAATTGAAAGTTATTACTGCACTGATGGAAAGGCACATGTAAATGATTATGACATAATTATTCTGTAAGTATACTTCGTTAATTGGTTTTTGATAGAATGTTTTTTATCATTTTTAAATTGCAAAAGGACCCAGTCTGCATTTTAGATTAGTTTAGATTTAGCATGACTTTCAAGGCTTTGGTTTAATGTTCTTTTTGAAAAAAGGCATTCAAAAATTGATTCACCCTAAAACGGCATTTCCTGGTTTTGAAATTAATTTAGGTTATGTTTCCAATCGTAATAGTTGGTATTTTATACAAAATGGAGTCAATAGAATCATAAGAAGTTAAAAAATAACAAGATGTACAGTTCTTATAGTTACATTTAAGTAACGTTGTCACATTTTCAAAATAATATGGTGTTTGAGGAAATGAGGTTATTTTTATAAGGCAACAACCAAGGGGAGACTGGATGCTAGAAGTTGAATAAGGCCAGAAAACTAAGTTCAAAATTATTCATTAAGGACACTTAAGGTCAGTTACTAACAAAACTTGACAAACAAAGTTGGAATTTATACGAGAACGGGTCAAAAAGTTATTGGTGGTTTAAAGATGAGGTTTGTTAATGATAGAAAAGGACAAAAATAGAATCTCATACAGGGTGAGTCGAGAAAATGAATGTTAGGATGCTGCAATAAGTTGAGTCGAGAAGCTGAAGCTGTGTAAGAAAAAGCGAAGCGCGTCCTTAGGGAACTGATAAGAAAATACTTCCTGCACTATTTGAAACAATAAAAGTTTCGCATGGAGCACTACAGAGAGAGAGGAGGGATATTTATTGTAGCTGATAATGAATAAATATACATAAAATCAAAATAAATTGCTTTTTATCATAAGTCACATAATTTAATAGCTACAACTCGTATTGTATGTCTTTTAAAGTTAACTTTTGAAAGTTAAGCATTTCGACAACTTCATTAACTACACCAATACGGCTGAAGAACACGCTTCTGAGGCACATCAAACTGAAAAGCTTTAACTAATTTTCAAAATAAGCCTTAAACAATTATGAATTCATTATTATAATTTTTTTTGTTATAGTATTGGAACAATATTGTATATTTTGATGGTCTTATATGCAACTTGTTTTACTGACAAAACCAGTACTAGTGGTACGTATCTATTAATACTTATACTTTTACGTGGATGGTCTCAGAGGTACCCAACAAAGAAAATACAAAAGTTTTGAGAAAGAGTATATTTATTTTCCAAACGTAAATCTCCTTTTAGCCCCATACACTTTTCCCACCGATGTTCAATAAGTTCGATACAATTTTTATAATAAGAATCGTCTATTGATTGCTGCCAAACAAATACTAACAACGTGGAGTTTTCAAATTTGAAACAAATTAACATTAAAAGAGGGAAACTATTCCCAAATTCACTAAATGCATACTTTCCTTCATATCACAGCCTCCACCTATCAAGCCTTGAACATGCGAAGTATGACTATTAAATAACAAGACTGGTGATTTATATATCAATTTATTATCACCTTCAAAGTATATCTCTCCCTTATCCTTACATCTTCCATTGTTCGAAACAGTACAAGTCGTCTTTTTTGACAGTTCCTTCATAGAGTGAGAGCCAGTGCCTGCCAGACATACGTGAAAGTATAAAAGCTGAAATTTACACAGAGTGTTCAAAGGACAATTCCAAGTCATTATTCAAAAGGCCAGACCTATCCGAAGGGTCTAAATTCTCCGCCAGACGCGATAGAAGGTCAAATGCATTGAGAGAACACTGCTCCAACATGAATGCATTTAAGAGAGTATTTCTGCAGTTTAAATTTTATAATTAACAAAAAATTTATGTGAATATTATCATACAATACAAATAGACCTAAGCGTTAGAATATTCTTACAAAATAAATCTCAAGAAAAATATATAAGATAATATTTAATTAATTAATATTAAGCTAAATCAAATTTATTTACTTATATTAATAAATAAAAGATCTAAATTTGATTTCTATGTAAAGAATAAATAATTTTTTCCGTATTAAACTCACTTAACTTAACAGTTTTTTGATGATCTCTCATGTATAGTTCAAGGTAGGCTTTATCCAGTCCAAGGGGCTGTTTAACCCTTTGAATATGTCTGGTCATTTAAAAACTATTGTATGATAATTTTTCAGTAATATTCATATAAATTTTGACATTTGAACACTCTGTGTGAATTTCAGCTTTTATAATTTAACGTGAAAGAGCTCAGGTACTGCGTACCTTGATTACCTTATACCTACCGAAGGCACCGTTACGCAAAGTTTGTAGCCCCCAAACCTTGTTCGAGACACCAGTGAGAATACGCTAAAAAATTTTCAGCTTTTATACTTTAACGTATGTCTGGCAGGCACTGGCTCTTAGTCTATCAGGATTTTTCTTTTACAGACTCAAATCCTTTACCTTGTAATGCAGATTTAAATCTAGGAAAGAGGTACAAGTCGTACGGTGCATGATCCGGTACTACCCTTACGAAAAGACCAGTTTCTTTTTGTGATTAATACGCGTGTTTCAATCGATAGTTTCTTGGTTTTCCTCATTCTAGAACTTACAAGTCTGTGTAAACGAAAAAAAAAAATTCGTATGCAAATTTTACAAAAAGATGTATTGGTTCAAAAAGTGTAAATCACATGGATAACTGGGACTATAAAGAGAAAAAATTAAGATTTAAAAAACTATAAACAAATCAGCCGTTTCAAACTTCTCTTGACAATATAAAAGAGAAATTTGTTAAAGTGTATTTTACACTTTTAATAACCGGTGTTGTATATGTTTTAGGTCTGAAACATTTTTCCTTGTATAACAGTTTTGCAAAGAAAATGGACATTTCTAAGATAAAACTGCCACATTTGAATAGCTTTCGGTTTATATCGTTGCTTATTGTTATTTTTATACATATGACTTTGCAATGGCTTGGTATATACGTTGAAAATCCAGAATTTCTTGCCGAAACTGTAAGTACATTAATAGTTATTTGCATGCCAAGGACTGTATTTTTCAGCCGCGGCGTACACAACATTTTTTAGACAACCCATAAGATCCAAAACTTTTTCAATTACACTGAGCAAAGAAAAAAAATAATAGAGAATTATAAACATTTTATTTATTGAATTATATTATGTACTTAATGATATTTGCGATGTCAATATTAATTTATTAATTATTTGTAGTAATGTTGATTGTACCTCCATGACAATTATTAATATTTATTGGATTTCATGCAGATAGAATATGTATATATCTACTAGATGTTGATGGAATCTCTGTAGATATGTTTGTGATTTCGATACAATTTGTTGATTAATTCGTATTTGTGGTGAAAGAAAGTTATGCAAAATCATCGAAATGAAACTGTCAACTGTCATTATTGAAGTGGCTAGAGTGACATTTAAGGAAGTTGTCTACTCCAGAGTGTCCCGCAAGTGTTTTGCAGTACGAAACTGTCACTTTCACTACATGGAACACTATTCGTCGTTTAGGTGTCGCCTAAAAACACTATTTGACATACGAATTTTTGAGGTTATATAATTAAACGTGTATCAGATAATTAAAGGATGCAATGATTTAAATTATAGTACATTGAGGTTTTAAATTAAGACAAAAAATCTCACGTACAAATAGTACGATAGCTGTGATTTTTGAGATTAGGAAACAATGAAACCCATATGGATTTAATACTAATAACGCCATCTATGTATGCGCCTACGAGCTCTTCAATATCATTCGACGTACCAATATCCACGAGATTTTGTCCTCGTATATTAGATTTTGACTGACTTTCTAAAAAGTGTGTGGAGACAAAAGGAAAATATATAAAAGAATAATGACATTTTTTTTATTTATGACTTTTGTTTCTATATAAGGCTGATAATTCATAACCTAACTGTGTAAATATATAGACAAAGTTCAATTTATGAAAGAAAGAATAATCTAACCTCTTAAGGATATATTTTGAAGTATTACTACTACAAAATATTATTGTTAAAATAAAAACAAACAAAAATTATTAATTATATTTTCATAAATAAACAATATTTTAAATCAAATGACGTAACTAAGTTGAAATATTTGGAATCGTTGGCGATATTCATATTGAATATACTGTTCACTAAGTTAGGAAAACTGTTTACCTTCAGTCTCTGAAGACGACAAATTAGTTATCGAAACGCGCGTCAGACAGTGTAATTGTTAATGTTGATGCAGTGGTATCATAAATAGTGTATGTAGTATCAAATGACATACTTAAACAAAAAATAAATCGTTCTGTTCATTAAATTGATAAAATTTGTTAAGATTTGACCACTCAACTTGATGAAATATTACTAATATGACGTTATTGACTTAAAAACAAACAATTTACTGAGACTTTTTTTAAAAAAATATTTTTCGTTGCAGTATATGACTCCGCCTTATTTGGTGCATTTTAGAAAATTTTTCAGCGTTGTAGTTCTGAGTTTCTTTTTGATTTCCTCTTGGTTAGCAACAGAACGCATACACAGGATTTTCAGGGACCACGGAGAATTTTCTGTAAAGCACATCGGTATTATTTTAATCAACAGATATTTTAGGTACGTGAATCAGTTGATTTTCCATTTTTTTCAAAGAACAGTTCATTCCTTTAGCTCGGAGAAAATTATGTGACAAATAAGTAAGAGCTTCATCGAATTTTCGATATTTTTGTGCATATTTTGACTTAGTCATTTGCTTATTTTAGGTTTTTCATTTACATTGCCATCATTGATTTTAAAATTTTGAATATGGTTAAAAATTTCGATGAATTTCTATAACCAATAACGTTGATTAAACCAACAGCAATATGCCGATTCAATCGCTTCAGCTTTTGGTGATGAAGCACCATCTCATCCGAATAAATCACTTGTTTCATAAAGGTCATTCAAAAGCCAGAAAACATTAAAGCTGTGCGCAAGCTGTAATAGCAGATGACTTCTACTCGCATACATTGAATATTGTATAAAAATTTTACTGTCCAAAAAGGTTTATTCGCGTTCGATACCGCGTAATTTGACAATGGCTCATCAAAAGCTCGTGGCTATTGGTGCAAAGAAATTCTGGAAGAATTCAATAGCGGTGCTCTAAAAGACATCTATTAGATTGTGACAGGCGACGAATCATGAACTTGAAACTCAACAACATGATTCTTTCAAGACGAGTCAAATCTAACAAAAGCTGTTCGCACATTTCGAAGCAAATGTTTGACTGTTCTTTCAAACAACCTGAACATGTAACTACGGTTCTACTCGAGCAACATAGAAGGTCAATTTTTAATGGTAGACCACTGTTTGTTTGCTAGAAGTTTTCGAAAAAATCAGTCGAAACATCCAATTGATTTCTACATGTTTTGGAAGTACCTCGGTCGGAATGGAAAACATGTTTTAATAAAATTGATTCAAAGGCACGTGAAAGTGTGTTGATTTTAATAGAGAATATTTTGATTATGATTATTTCTTTTTACTTGTTTCTCTCAAAACTTAAGTGACAAACCCTTGTGACGAGGGTGAAGATTTGACGAACATAAAACCCAATTATGTACAAAATTTAAAAACTCATTATTTAGGGTTTAAATTGCTCAATATTTTTCAACCGATTCATGTTGAAGAATCAGCTTCGCTTCAGAAGAAGATTGATAGTACTTTTGTCAAAACTTTTTCTTTATATCTGCGTTTGATTAATTTGAAAAGAAATGTCAATGTCAAATGTCATGTTTCACTAACATTTGACGAAAATGAAGTATCTAAAAAACTGAATCAGCACTCACTTTCCTAATTTTTCGTTTGTTCAAAATTCTTCAATTGTAGTTGCTCATTAATATCAAAAATAGAAATTCCTACTTTTCAATAAATAAAATATTCAATTTTACAAATTTTCCACAACGTCCTTTGTATAATGAGCAGTTTCTATATCTAAAACAAAATACAAAATTTCCTTTAGGATGCTTTCTCTTTATGAACTGGATTAATCTAGATCTAGTCTTTTTCTTATATTTTGGCGGCTACAGAATTTCCAGAAGGACAAATGTATGCTGAAGAACGTTTTGATATTTGTTGCATTTATTGCTTTCCAGAATATTTAGTTCCAATTTTCTAAATTTTTCAACTCCGTCCTGTTTCTCTAGAATATCGTTCATATCTTACCAAATTTTAATTTTCATTCCAATTTTCGTAAGCCGTTTACGTGAGCATCTTCAACCAATGCTTCTAACTTCTTTTTTAGTACTTTTTTGTTCCTGTTCTTGTTCTTGTCTGGCTATTCCTATTCTAACAAAGTGATTAACTGTAAACGATTTCTTCAGATCTTGATTTTATTCATAAACCTTGGCAATTATTTCATGTCGTTCGTTTTCTTTTAGATTATCCATTCGACAAAGTCAGTCACCACCTAATTCACTTGCTCAGCTGTATAAAAATGCACCGATTTTCTATCCCCGCATCCTCATCTGATTAATATCAATTTGCAGATATACAGCAGCTCCGATATTCGTAATTCTCACAATTTCTAACTGGAAATACTTATTAAGTGGCCCAGTTAATTTCGATTTCTTACTTCAGAGTGACGAAGTCTGTAGAAAATATTGGTGGAGTAGTGTGTTGTGCCTCAGTAATTTCTTCTCAATAGAACAGTTGGTAAGTACGTTCATAAGTTGTACATTGGTATGCAAGATTGCCATTTCTAGCTCCTCGAGTTTAGAATATACAGATAAACCTATAATATGTTTTTCCTTGATGCTTTGTTACAAATTGAATTCCTGAACGCAACATGGTAGGCACCTCTCAAATTACTCGCGTTGACAGCACTTGATATCACAAACACTCCACGCCAAACACTCAGAACGAACGTCTGCAATTTGGTACTTGATCCCAATGTGCACCACAGCTACCATTCCTCTTTTGATTTGATCTCGAATGATACGCAATGATACGCAAATACGCTTGGTGCGAAAATGAAATTGTTTTCAGTAAGCTACCTGACACATTCGTTTCGGTTCGTTGTGTTGTATCCCGAGATCTTAGCAAACTAGACGTGATTCTAGAAGTGCCGTTCTTCTGTGTTTTGTGATTGTTTCAAACGCTAAGTTGTATGAAAGGTGCAGAAGATTGGCCGATGTGGAGTTGTATGGTGCGGTCGGAATCATTGAAACTACCAGGAAGAAACTTCAGTTTTCATCAAAAAAGCCAAGTGAGGCTGAAAAGACAGAACTTGAAGATCACAACAAGTTCAAGCTCAAGATGAAATAATAATTTTTCAGTGCGTTAGCGACGATCTTCACTAGCTAATAGTAGGTAGGCTGCCAGCTAAGGAGGCGTGGGAAATTCTGGTTGAGCGACAAAGCTGAAGATTAGTAAGATAGATACTGTCGATAATTTTCTTGAATTTTCAAGTCGAGTTATCTACTGATGAAATACACTTATTTTTCTAAATTTAGCTTTAAACTAGCTGAGCCTTCGAAATTCTTTTCCAGTTCAGAAGACGTAGCATTTTCAGGATACTATTTACTCAAATTTTTTTTAGTTTTTTCAATTAATTTTCAACATAATAATTCAATTTACATTTATGTAGCTGTTTTAACTAATATTATGTGGAAACATGCTGAAAATCGACGTCTGATAAATCACTCTTCATCTTCCTATTATAATTTATCGTAAAATATTTCAGAGATGATCAAATTTAAACATAACCCCTGTTTGTTGATAAAAAAATAATTTTTCTTAGTGTAAATATAGAAATTAACGTTAGAAAATATGTGTTTTTCAGTGTAACATGCACACGTGGTTCATTTCAGCAGATTTCCAAATATACGTGATAATTGCATTGACGCACTACGTCATTTTTAGAAAAAAATTGAACATAATTAGGACACACTGTATAATTCTCGTTGTCTTCTGTTGTTTACACGGATGTTTATTATACACATATAATGTTGGAACAGGATTCACTCCAACAATGAGGTAACTTACTTAGTATTAATCCTTTTTAAATTACAGGGTGAGCAACTGTCGGCCATACCTCAGGAACGAAGTATACAGAGTGAGTTTTATGTATGGTACGCGTCAATTATCTCGGACCCGGTTGTACGATTTTTATGAATTTTTAATAATTTATATCCTAACCGAAACCCCATAACAAGATCTACTGTCAGTAAATTAGTGACAAAAGTTTAACGAAACTGCTTCAGTAAAAGATTTATCCAAATTTTTATATGTTAGAAGTCGCTCCACACTTGAGTAATAGGTTAGGTTAGGTCATCAATGTTTTAAAATCGCCGTCCTTTCACGCTCCTTTTTATGCGTAAAAACAAGAAAAAGTCGCACGGAGTTAGGTCAGGCGAGTAAGGTGCGTGGGGCAGAGGAACCATGTTATTTTTAACCAAAAACTGTCTAACAGTGATGACTGAGTGTGCAGGTGTGTTGTCATGGTGGAAGAACCAGTCATCTGTTTGCTGAACCGAGCTCCAGGATATTCCACTGATTTCAGACAGTTGTTCAATTGTCTGTGCGCACAAGTTCTCGAATTCTTTCAACATTTTTATCGATTCGGGCAGTTGATGGACGTCCAGAGCGAGGTTTGTCATCAATCGACATTTTCGCCTTTTTAAATCTAGAAAACCACTCATAGCATTATCTTTGTAAGCAGTTTGCAGTATTAAAAAAGTTTCAGAACCGTTTTTACCGAGGAGAAAACAAAATTTCACAACGTCACGTTGTTCACTTAAATTTGCCATCATAAAAAAACAAAGCAGCAGTGAAACAGCACTAAAACGAAAAACGGTCACTAGTAACGAACAGAACGCGGTAGGTCAACGGCCCGCGTGGCAGTGAATTGGCGACGAGTTGCACTAGACAGGCTCTAAAGGCAGAAATCAGTACTACAAAAGCTCCAACCATGGTAATGCTATTCCGGATACTTTTGGGTACTTCCTCGTACAAAGAATTTGATATTTCGCAAACATCCGAGACAAAAAATTTAGGTGATAATAAATTCCATACATACAAAGTAACGTTGGTTCAAGAGATGATGATTTTGATGGACATGAATAATTTGCATACCAAATAATGGAAAAGTGTTGCAATCAAAAAGATACAAAGGTCTGAAAATTCTTCATGTTTATCAAAATCTTCATCTGACAATTCTTGTTTTCAGTTGATGATTTGTTTAAATCTTCTACTGAATCAGTTTCGTTCAACTTTTTTACTAATTCATTGATAATAGATTTTTTTATGGGATTTCGGTTAGGATATAAATTATTAAAGATATTAGACTTTCAATAAACTCAATTTTATTTTTCCGGAAAAAAGAAAAGATCTGACGCAAAAATTAATAAAAAAAAGACCCCGACAAAAACTCCGGCTCGAAAGACCAAGATTTATGTTTGTATTGCTGACTGATATTTTGAAATAGGTTTAGCGGACTGTATTTCTAGACTTGTTTCTCGTTCTAAGTACCAAGTCGAACTCTCCTCTTCCAACGTCTCACCATTATAAGTGACGTTGTCACAATTTTAATTTTTACAAGTATTTGCTGATAAATACTTAATATACAGTAAATAAAATTTATACAGGTCCTGCAAATAAAAATCTAAGCAAGTTAGGTATGGATATCTTGGTGATTTTATAAATAAACTTCTATCCACCTATCGGGGAATGTTTGATCTAAAAAATTGCGAACATTTATGAAGTAATATACCATTGAATGAATTAGATTCATTATTCATATTTATACTAATAAAATGCCGATAGTTGTTTACGTGATTTGATGCGTTTTACTTTTTAGAATGTTCCAAAAGAAGTGACAGATCATTTTTTCCAAATCTAAATATCTTTCTCCATTAAATGTCTCATTAAAACTGAAGATGTAATATAATCCTCTGATGGCTGTTCTTAGTTGTTCACACAACTATAATCAGAAAATGAAACGCTATAAGACCAAATTTTTTTATTATTTATAGATATGGGGCTAAACGATAGCCTTCATGTATCACCCTAGTTAGGATGATAGAGATTTTATTTAATTGAAATTTTTGTTTGCAGAAGTATGTTCTCGTATAATTTAAATAAGTCGCTGTCGTTTTCTATAGGCTATATATCCACTTTTGCGAACGTTTCTAGTAGTTTCATTGGAGTCATTCTAGGGAGTGTTCGTTTCATATATGGTGATGTAAAATTTTCGCCATCTCGTGTAAGTATGTTTTTTTTTATCTATAACGAACCAAAATTTTACTCTTATCTCAAGTAAAACAAGTTGAAATCTAATCTATCACAAGTTCTTTTCGTATTTCGTCCGTATTTTCCTTTTTTCCTCATACGGGAATGGTTCCAGAATTACCTGGCACAACAAATAAAACAAAAAAAATCGTCCAGCTCCTTGCCATTAACTGCCGACACCAACTCTTTATTGTTTGAAAACCTGTGCCCACCGTGCTAAATCTGGTGAATAGGGTGCATGAGGTAACAGCATGGCCATTGCAATAATGGATGTGGGAGCTGGTTCATTGTCTTGATGAACCAACACTCACTTTTTAGCCAGATTCAGCCGTTTTTACTTGATTACTTCGCTTAAACGTTGCGATGAATTCAAATAATACTTGCAGTTGATAGTTTTTCCTTTTTCAGGACAGTCAATAAAAATTATCCCCCCCCCCACAAAAAAAACGACGTCATGACCTTATCTACAGATAGAACAGTTTTTACCTTTTTTGGAGCTGGTTGTCCCTTTTCAGTCTATTGTTTTGATTGTTCTTTTGCTTTGGATGTAAAGTGCTGGACCCACGTTTCATCCATGGTTGTGAAACCTTGTATAGACTGTGCGGTATTTTTCAATCAATTACCGCCATCTCTAGGTCAGTCCAGGTACTTCTAAGACCATCCTCGTTGCCTCTAACCTAAATGCTCCTTCACTCACTTACATTCTTGATATATCACTCATCAACACCATCCATTAAATAAATCTTTTAATACTGGCTGAAACTTAATATGAAAATTCACTCATAAACTCACTGGTATTATTTTGCAGCGACTAATATTATTATGGAAAACTTCGGTGATTGTACTGCCCATTTTAGCTCTACAATTGAGTATTGCAGAAGGTAGAGGATGGATCGAAGCCGTTTTGGGGTCAATATGTCGGCCTATGATCACTTTAGGTGCCGGATTGTTTTTATTGGGCATCTCTTTCAATTTAGGAGGTATAGTATGAAAAACCACTCTCAATAATAATTTTATTCATTCATTAAAATATTTTATACTATTCATTCAACCCAATCAATTCCTGTTAGTACCAGGCCTTCCAAAAAAAGTAACAAGACCTTTTCTTTCCATAATCGTTTGCTCAAATAGTCCCATCCTTTTTTTTAGCGTGCTTTAACTTCATTAACACTTAGATTAGATTAGATGGGCTAGGATGTAAGGTAGTGAATTTATCTCTCTAACACTATGACCTATTAATCTACTGTTTATTAGTGAGGATCAGGCAGCAACGACTTTGCAAAGTGAGCTACCTGTCCGGAGGAGTTTCTCCGGAGTTCCAAAGTTCAATGGACAGTAGCCTATTGAATAAAAGAGCCGTATCAGACCAGTTGGTGGAATAGGAAAAAAATATTTTCCATTCTTTCAGATCTGGTGTCTTATTCCATGTTTCTGATTCCTTCTTGTTTTCCTACTTCTTTATGACCATGATTGTATGGCTTTTTGGAAAATTTACGATTTTGTGGTCTTATGAAAATAATTATCTTGCATTGTTCATTCCCGTGTACTCCGGTGTTGCCAGGTACATACATGAGTAATTTGAATTTTTTTGCTTCTATTGAATTTAAAGATCAGAGCTAGCTTTGATTTTGATTTTGAATGGAAGCTTCTGAGCCCAATGGCTATCATTAACTCTCAATAATTACCATTTTTCCAATCAATAAATTCATTTATCTCTCTCCTGCAAGTGCAAATTTGAGGTTAGGAAACAGTGGAAAGTCGCTGATTGATTATTTGTTTTACTTTTGTAATGATTGTTTGATTTTTTAGGTATATTGAAGAGAATGATGCGTATTAGATACCTTGTTATTTTGGGTAACTTCTGTTTTCCAATATATGTTACTCATTTTATTATTTGCCGTTTCGCTTATACTTCTGTACCTCCAAGAATTTCTAATGTAATAATAGTAAGTATGTGATGATATGACTGTAAAAATACGTACCCAGAAGTACCTGACTTGACCTAGAGATGGCGGTAGTTAAAAATTTAGACATAAGGAAGCTGTGCGCAAGATGGATGCCGCGTTTGCTCACAATGGAACAAACACAGCGTCGTGCAGTTGTTTATATCGAGTTTTTGCAACGTTTCACAGAAAAAAAGTCAAATTTTTCATAATCATCATAAGAACGATCAAAACAATGGACTGAAAAGGAAGAACCGACTCCAAAAAAGGTAAAAACTGTTCTATCTGGAGGTAAGGTCATGGCGTCGGCTATTTGGGATTTGCGTGGGATAATTCCCATTGATTATTTTGGAAAAGAAAAAACTATCAACGGTGAGTATTATTCGAACTTATTGCAACGTTTGAGGGATGAAATCAAACAAAAACGTCCACATTTGGCTAAGAAGAACGCGTGTTGTTTCCAACACATAATTACCAGATTAAACCGTCTTGGATAATTTTTTGTTCCCAAGTTTGAAAAAATGGGTCGCTAGTCAATTACTTTCCAATAATGAAGAGGTGATGTCGATGTCTTATTAAAAAAAGTGTATCGAATTTATCAAACATTGCTAAATACATTTTTCCAAAATTTTCGTGTTTGTTTGTTGGATCAGGTACTTCTGGAACCGTCCTCCTATGTGTATATTAATTTGGGAAATTTAAAAATTACTTTCATATTTCGTTTTGAAGTCATAGTTATTATAATTACACGTCTAACATTAAATGTTTTCCAAACCAATTAAGAGAAAGAAAAAAATTCATATTATGATACGAAATTTTTCAGGTAATGGATTATTTCAAAACTCTTGCGATTTCTATTATTGTGGGAATCATATTCGGTCTGATAGTAGAAGAACCATTCGGATCATTACAAACATCTGTTTTACCACAACTTGGAAAATCTTATAAAGTTAAATAGAAATAAAATTATAACTTTTTAATCATGTTTTTTTTAAATATATAACCCCTTTCATAATGTAGTCAATGTGCCTTTTGCAACCGTTAAAATAACGAAAAACATTCTCAAATTCCAAAAGGAAGTTGCCATCAGCTACCAATTTGATCTACTAGAGAATTTTCCATCTAAACAACTCTATGCATTGAAAATCGACTTAACATGGAAGATTTTATATTGTTTTTTTTTTCGAATATTATCACATACAATATGAAAGTTTTTTGAGATCTGGTCTTTATATAAAACGTTGATATTCGTGTTCACACCTCACCATGAATTTTACTGTTAACAAATCAGCACAGGCGTATCCTGGTAGCTCTAATATGTTGTTTGGATTTTACTCCGAGTAAATTTTTTCCTTTAATAGAAGTTGTAATTTCTGGAACCGTTGGTTATATTCACACTGTTTACAGTGTTTACACCAACACTCACAATTAGATTGTTTGGTGCGCGTTTCAATAACCAAGTTATCATCTTCAGAGACTGAAGGTAAATCGTCTCTGAAAACGTTGGTTAATTCCTTTTTTTTAACAATCGTCAAGCATTTATTTGTTTTTTAGGACTCATAACTAATATAAACTTTTATTTAAATTGTATTCAACGAACTTAAGAGAAATGATAACTGATATTCAACTAAAAAGAAACTAATTCGTGTGGAAGTTTGTATCAAATTAATAATTAGAAAAATGAAGAGTCGTGTACGATTATCCAAGATTTAACTCGTTCTGTTACTTTGAATTATGTATTTAGATGTCTCAGCAGCGGGTACACATATAACCTCACTTAATAAGTCGTGTGACTTACAGATGGCGCTAACAATGTCAAATCTATATGACATTGACAAACAAAAATACTGTACAAGATCGTGGGCGTACAGACACCGATGATGGTGGACTAGTCGTCAAATTGAGGTGGTTACTCCAGGAAGCATCAAAAAAGTTTAAAAATTTATTATATATATTCGTCAATTGACATTGCGTGAGATAGCTGAGGCCATAATGATATCAGAAGGCATGAGGAAGCTTTTTTTCAAAATGGGTGCGGCGTTTACTCACAGACAACAACGTGTTGATGATTCGGAATACTGTTGTGACATTGGATGAAATATGGATCCATAACACCGCTCCGGAATCCAAAAGATCATCATCTGAATGGACTGCAGTTGGGGAACCATGTCCGAAGCGTCCATGGACATAACAGTCAGCTGAGAAGGCTAGTGCTGCAGTATTCTGGATGTGGATGAAATATTTTTCATCGAATATCTACACATAGAGTTGTTGGATCATTTGAATGCAGAAATCAAGGAAAAACGACCTCATTTTTCGAAGAAAAAACCACTGTTTTATAAAGACAAAGTCGATGGCAACGATGGTTAAATTGAACGAATTACACTCCAGTGAAATTGTTTCCTCATCCACCGTATAGTCCAGATCTAGCTGGCAGTCACACGAGTTATTGAGTAATGGATATATTTATAAGGAAAGCGACTTATTCTTCACGAATTGTCGAGTGTTTGATGCCGATAATTTAAAAATTAACGCGTCGGTTTTTTGCTTGCACTAAAATCTATTTATTTAATTCGAAATATTAAGATTAGTGATAACTTTGAATTATACAGAGGTTCGAATTATCGAAGTAATCAATTTGGGATACTTCAAAGCTCAGGAACTCATTTGAGGACTTGTTTTCTTGTACTATTTGTAGGTAAACTGTAAATAGAAGCGTTAATGAAATTTTCACGGCAGTTACAACTAATTATAAAATGTTTTTGTCGGATTATTATTTGAATTTGACATTGGAATAGTTGCACTTCCGTTTTGATCATTTTTTTTTTCATTTACCATATAATGCGAAGGTAACATTTAGTAGGAATGTTGTTGATGTGTTGTTGTTTTCATATTTTTTTACTAGTAAGTTTTTATTTACTATTTTCACTAATAGTACAAAAAAAATAAACAATTTTTTGACAGACAATCAAGTTTATTCCAAATGTTGATCAACCTTAAATTTATTGATATATTGTTATTAGATTTAGGCATAATAAACATAAAAGTAGATGTGAAACTAATCGAAATAATGTAAATAATTCTAATACAGTACAATAACAAACGGAGAATATAAAAATAGAGGAGACGATAATATTAACTCAAACAATAGCTAAAACATGAGAAAAGAAAAAAATGATCAAGAATGAAAACAACGGAAATAAGAAAAACAATAGTACAACATGAAACATAACCTCAATAATTAGGAAGAAAGAGGTACAAATGAAAATGGAGGAGAAGAAAAACAGAAAGGAATTAATACAACATGGAACATAACAACGCTAATTAGGAAGGAAGAAGTACGAATGGAAATGGAGAAACGCAATATCAAAATAATAAGGAGGGAGGTAATGGGTCCTGACAAGGTACAGTATATTTCATGGTGGAAGGCATAGAGGAAAAAGAAATAACAGAAAATAATTATCATGAGATATTGAGATGCCCAAATGGAGAAAAACGTGGAAAGAGGTATGGAAAGTGTAGGAAAATAAAGCGGGAGATCAACAAATATAAATGGATGAAGATTACTGGAGTTTTGTCAAACAAACGAATTACTGATCGGAACCATTAGACGAAAGATACACATTTGTAGCTGAAGATACGAGGGTAGAAATATAATAGAGTACATTGTTCATACGGAAAAAATACGTCCAAGAATATACGAAAGAGGAAAAATATACTGGATAGAGTATCGGCAAAGATTGATCTAGAAATAGTGGATGAAATAAAAGAAATACAGTACAAGAAAATACCAATACATAAAATGAAAGAAGGGGAGATAATATCAGAGAGTAAAAAATACAAAATCCAGAGATTTAGATATAAAAACTAGAAACTGGAATTTAGGAAACAGATGAATGAAAATGCGGCGATATGTTGTATGAAATAGCAGAACAAGGATAGTACGAAACAACAAAAGAGAATTAGTTTTAGAATAAAAGAAGTACAGGAAGTAATAAAGAAGAAAATAACACAATCCAAAGAAGATTGACATAAAAAACAAAGTAGGGAGGTGATAGAAATTAAAGCGGATTTGTTGGATCCCTTGTTTGCTCCAAGTTCAATTCTTTATGGTGAAAACTACCACTCTGGAATTGGTACTTCTATGAAACCGGAGTGTGGAAACATTTCTCAAAAATTTGAACAACAATAAAGCGAGTAGTGTAGATGGAATATCATCAATCTTATGCAAACTCTTTTCTCCATCATATAAAAGAAGTTTACTGTAGATTGGAAAATTGGTCATGTTTAACCTTTACGAAAGAAGACGATTCCCAATAACTATTGTCCGATTGTTTTAGTCCTAGCCATTGCCATCATGGAGAAAATAGTTAACCAGAAAATCTTGAGATATCTTGAGTCTGCTAACTTCATCAAGGTCCATACCAATACGGTTTTTTGTTAACTTGGATCAACCGGGAACCTCCTGGTCTATATCATCAACGTTTGGGCTGAAATATGAAGAATCGCACTGGACAAATCGAAGACTCGTACTCACTCATCGACTAGCTTAGTTGCTTTGTTAAAGACTGAACCATCCAGTTCGCTATCGATGGACACACTTCGGAAAGGTTTGAAGTCAACGCCGGTCTTCACCTTCTGTATATCAACGATCTAATCGACGAAACTGTAAATATCGCCGACGATAACACAATCGTTCAAATCAACCACACCAATAAACACGGCTAACATCCGTCCGGCGATTTAGAAAGAACCATAGAAGACTTACAACAAAGATTAAGATATCTATAATTGAGGTTTTGATCACTTTATTAAATAGGAAAAATCAAAAGTTTCTTATACGTATATTGTGACTAAATCAGTTATATAGACCGTCAAGCCGGTCCTGTTCTAATATATTAATTGAATCTAGAGTTTGGCGGAAGTCTTTGGTAAATTTTTTATTTCTTAAAACGTCTGTTCACAACATTTTTATTGTTATTGTTTTCATAAAGACATTTTTGTTTGTTCAAGGCGAATTAGAGATTTCCTGGAAATCGTTGATTCTGAAAAGTTATTATAGTATATAAACATGTGTGTATAACTTCAATCTATTATTTTCTGGTTGAAAATTTTTGATGTAAATAAAAAGAACATCACGATGTGAATATACGGGGTCTTTCAAAACGTTCACATGCGAGTTATATCACTGCATTAAGCGAAAAAAATCGATTAAAAATTACCAAACAATCACATGTCTATAATGCAAAGTTCAAAAATGCTGCAGCAGCTAAATACTTTTATGGCTCTCTCGACCGCTCGATAGGGAGGAACTTTTCACAAGCTTTGATTGGATAAACCTTATTTTCAATTTGCGATTAATCTATGTGATATAACTCGCATGCGAACGTTTTGAAAGACCCCGTATATGAGAATGGGGAACAATGTAATAAATAATTTGGTAGTTCAATTTCAAACATATTTAACCAACTATAATATTCTGTTTCTCCGTTTTTTTTTAAAAAGCCATACATTCTGTATAAATATATGCGCATACATATATTTTTGAATTCAATCTTTCGGTAAAGTTCTTTGGTTCGTATCCGCTCGACTTATCAAAAAGAATGTCACATATATTTTGAAACTTACAATTTAATGCTCCCCTTTTACAATCCTCTCTCGAAAATATAAGAAGACCGAAAAATACGAGGAACTCGCTTAAGGCAAGCAAGTAACATAAAACAAAATCTAAAGTTTGCGTTAGCTCAGCCTTCATTAATTTTTTTTTTTTGGAATGAATCTCGTAACTAATTCCGAAAGCATCAAACTAATTAAAGTCCAACCAACAATTTGTCAGAAACACGCGATAAAAGGAAATAAAAATTACCAGAATGACATGCAACACAGGTATACGACAATAAATTAGTGGGATGGTTTTATACATAAATTATTCTAGTAAATTAGATAAAAAAAAAGTTATTAAAAATAATGAAAAAAGTTGTTATATCTCCAAAATAATGTTAAAAGTTAGACGAGAACTCTATCAAAATAAAACAAATTATAGTATAACAAAGAAAAGATGAAATTAATCATCATTTTCGTCACATAAGGGCAAATGGCGACTTTCATTATGCTTAGTGACTTTTCATCCAGTTTCGTTGAAAATTCGTTAAAAGGCAATCTAATTATCTTAAATTATCATAGCTATTTCGACAAATGCACTTAACTATAGTCCTACTTGAAACTGGAAGAAATGTATGAATTAAATAAATCTCACCAAGCGTCGCCACTGCTAATCGCAGGAATATTTCGAAGAAATTGTGTACATACGTTTTCCGACAGCTTCGGTTAATAGAAATGCATGTTTACGATTCAATGTTTCCATTGGTAAACAGTTGAGATGATGAGTCCACGTGGACTGACGCTTTCTTAATTTGGTCAGAGTATCGTACGTATTTATGAAACATTGATTTTTCCTCGCATAACTCTCTTTTGCAATTGATATTGGAAAAACTATACAAAAGTCTAGACTGGGGCTATTTGGGGTCCTCTGGATGTTACTGTGTGAGGTCAGGGAGGTATTGAGGGAGAGTCCAGGGAAATTTTTCGACAATTAGATGCCTGAAAAATAAGAGATTCATAGTATTCTTAGGATACCACAAGACTACAAAACACAGGCTGTAGAACTGCAAATAATTCTAACGGATTTCAAAGTAAAGGGCAGTATTCTATTCACATTAAGGTATTAAAAATTATGACAAACAGATTTTCGGGATTAGAAAAATGAATACTAACATCAGTTTTGAAAATCGTGTTTATCTAATAGTTCAGTTGGTAAGAGAATGGTCCAGGCCTGACCTACTGGTAGTAGTTGCTTTAAAAATATCATTATATTAGAGCCGAATTTTTGAGCCGTTTCATAACTATGGATGAAAAATGGGTCCATAACTTCACATCAGAAACAAAATAACAATCAAAACAATGAACTGAAAAGGGAAAATGAGCTCCAAAGAAGACAAAGACCCTTCCATTTGCTGGTAAGGTTATGGTGTAGGTTTTATGGGATAATTCACATTAATTACCTTCAGAAAGGAAAAACTTTCGACGACGAGTTTTATGCAAACTTATTGCAACGTTTAAGCGAAGAAATCAACCAAAAACGACCGCATTTGGCTAAGAAGAAAGTGTTGTTGGAGCTTAAAGAAGTTTTTTTTCAAAAGTTTTGTTTCTTAGACCAGGTACCTCTGGAACCATCCTCGTAAGCTACTACGTGTTTCATCAACTTAATATAGAAAATTCTAGATTATATTCCTCGTGAAATCTTAAATAATCGGTTCTTTTCGTAATATTATAACTGATAATATCGATTGAATAAATTTTATTTTATTATTTCATTCAAATAATGAGGAATTTTCAGATTCAGCATGTTACACTTGACGAAGATCCGGATATTAACACGATGTCATCGTCACAGCTGTCGTCTTCTACAGAAACATCCGCGTTCAACTTAACTTCCAGCATACCAATAATTAGCGTCGAAATACTTCGCGTCGTTTTGCCACCTGGGATCGGTAACGCCGTCAAGCTGATATGGGGAAGGAAATTGTATGATTTAAATTTAAACGTCACTTACGGGGTTCATTATGGAAAAAATGATGACGAATTGAAAGGTGATACATTATTTTATACAGAATAAGATGACATTTTACTCATTTACACACAATCCAAGCCAAAAATTTCATATTAATTCCTATTAATTCCTTTTATTTTGTACAAAGTACATCCAGGACAACTCTTCTTGGATTTTGCTCGTTTTGAAACACCCGATAGTGAATAAATGCAAATAGAACCAATACCAAAGTATGCCTCAATCTCACACTTTGTTTCACGGTGATCGGTTTACGCCCATCATCGATGTTTCTTGGCACAACAGGTAATTCATCCCCTAACGAAGTGTTATCACGATTGAATTAAGAAAACCAACGAAAACACGTTCTCACCACCTGAAGGCAAACAAAGACCTAATAACTTGACTCACCAATCTTATAGTGAATTTTCCCATTGATAAACTATATAGTGGGTTGTGAGGAATTGGCCCTTTGTCCCTATTGAAGCTTCTCTCACAATTTGCAATGAAATTACCTTCATTCTCTGAAGACGATAAGTTGGTTATCGAAACGCACTTCAGTCTTCAGTCTCGTCGAAACGCTCGTCGGACTGTGTAATTGTGTGTGTTAGTGTAGTGGTGATGTAAACACTGTGTTAAGTACCTTTGGATTCGCGAAAACGATTTCGCTACATACTGAACATTATATTTTGTGCATCATCCTCTAAATCCTGATCAAAGAATATTCATTAGCATGTCCAATTTCGGTTTGCGTAATTTTTAGATCTGGTTGGCTTGAAAAAATTCCATATTTTTGAGTCTCTCTTGCATATCACGAGTTATTGTATTGGAAATAATTTGCACCAGGAAAAATGTGTTCTGAATAACCTTTGATTTCGGTATGATCATTTATCCAGATGTAGTTTTTTCGTACTGCCCTGTATGACTAAGAGATTTCTCATAAATAACCTCAGGGGTGAATTTTTTGTCAGTAGTCGCCGAATTTGACAGTTTGATTTGCACAAGTCCCTGTAGCTGTCTACCTTTTAAATAATGAAACATATCTCCATCGTCCTCATTTGCAGAATCTTCATGAGTTTTAATATTGATCTCACGGTGTTCAATGATTATTTCATCTACTTGATGAGCCTTATTTGAATCGCTATAACCTTCGGACAAAGCTAGACCCCTTTGAAATAAAATACCATTTAGTATCACCGAACTTTGAAGACTCTATACAATATTGCTTCAAAAAATTGGTTAACCCAAACTGGAAATAACTTTGACACTATTTTTCTTGGAATATCAATTCGTAAATGTTCGCGGATCCGTGGATAGGACATGAAAGTGTTTTGGCCAGACGTATCACCAGATTTAACCAGATTTTGTCTATTCAGAAGAATTGATGCTCGCAACAAGACGATCGAGATAATACTAAATTCAGATTATTATCTTAGAAACATTATTTTGAGTCTTCGATAGCTTTTTAAGGTATACACGCATCTTTTTCTCGAAAATTGGAAACAAGAAAAAGTTACTTGGTCATAAATCGGGTGAAAAAACGAAATTTATCTTCTTCAGATATTCAGTTTTGTTATGTGGTTTATGTGGAATCCATATTTTTATATCTAAATGTTCATACAAAATCTATTTTATTGCAATATAACAATCGATTTTGGCTGAACTTTTCGACATTCATCGTTGATGAACGAAAACCAATTGTAAGGGAGTTTTCTCTGATGATGCATAATTACCTGAAGTTGCAAGAAGCGATTTCATGAATTTTTATTGACTTTTATATCATTAAAAATCATCCAACATTAGCCTCCACAGGTGATTTGCATTTTGATACAAACCTTCTTCTTTTAAACGTTCACTACCAATAACTGAGTCAATTTCCAAATTGCCACTGATTTCGCGTTAACAAACGTCAATTTTCACAAATACAGTCATGTCACGTCCACAACGCTAGCTATTGGTCAATTCTAAACACTTCAAAAGCAACCCTCGTCAAAAAGACATCACCTCTTCATTGTTGATGACCAATTCACTAAAAACGTATACTATTACCAAGCAAATACTAAACAACGTGGCGTCTTCAAACTTGAAACGATTTTCAAGCAACTACCGCCATCTCTAGGTCAAGCCAGTTACTTCTGGAACCATTCTCGTACATTAATGTAATCATTTTAAAAAGCAAATCATCATTCATAAATCAATCTATTGGACAAAGAATTTTTAGTATACCTACTAATCACGTAACTTTTCCTTGGTTTCTTTAATTTTGTTTCCAAGTAAACAATACATTCTAGAATTTTTTTGATATACAATCAACTGAATTTATATGTCGAAGATTTTTGATAGATGACATTATGTATATGGTTCTGATAATATAATAAATGTACCTCTGAACGTCATCGTAATTCAAATCAAAATAATTTTATCAAGCTCTGTATTATTTGTTTTTTTTTCAGTACCAAAACTTTTGACAACAAACGAAAGCGTCCTAATTGAAAACTTGGATTTTTGTACCCAATACAGTTTTGCTGTGAGCGTCGGTGACGAATATAAAATTAATTTAAACAACATTCGAAGCGTCGTCACCTATTTAGATCGTAAAGCCCCGCCGCAAAATTTGCAGGTCGAATTCGAACCTCAAAATCCACCATGTTTATTTATTAAGTGGTCGGCTTCGTGTGCAAATATTGGACAAACGATTGGATACGTTGTAAGTGCGATTTAGAATAAAACCGATTTTTAAATTGTTGTTTTCAAACATTATATTATTATAGTTCATTTGTTCAGGATGAAAACAATTCGTAAACACCTTTATAGATAATAATCTATCAATAAGTAATAACAGTTTTTACCACAAAATATACCAAATAAGAATATCAACTTGCATGTAAATTTCGGCAACACAAATTTAGTTCTGCGACTTACCAATCGTGGCGTTAGTGTAATAAAGATATGTCATTACTGTCAATGTCAATTGTCAAGATAAATTAATATTGCCGTCTTGTTTGTTCTTGGTAGCTGCACTGGAACTGTACTGAACTGGATCAGTGCAGGCAAGTTCATGAGTGTATAGAATTAGATCGATCGGATACAAAGAACGATGTAATATAGAAATGCAATTTGTTAATTGTTGTATTTGAAGTTATTTGATGTGATTCAGACCTTGTAGTATCAAGAATAATGTAAAACGATTAAGTACTTTTTAATATTTTACATCCGGTTTACACTTATTGCACTGTCTTGCACTGCACTGGCTGAACTATCTCTAGATCAAGTAGTGCAATAAACTGGGGAACTAGTTCTCTTGCACTGCTACTAAGAACAGCGTCACTAGCGATGGTTCTGGTACAAAGAACGCTTTGGTGTACACTTTTTGAACTAGTTCTGCTAGAGCAGCTACTAAAAACGAAGTTCATATGTCAAATGTGTTAGTAATGACGAAGCTAACAAATAATTAGGCTGCAACCTTCGAAACAGACAAACGCGAGATTAACAGCTTTCGAATCGATTATATTTCAAACGCACTTCTATATATATATATATATATATATATGATTCAATATCTATTCATTCGATGATTTTCATAAATTTCGAGATATTGTCCACTGGAATCGAAAAAAAAAAGATTCGTAATTCGTAATATTTAACAATTTTTACCTAACTTCTCTGAACTATATATATTTATTGGTTAATATTTAGCTCACTGGCTATGCAATTTTCTTGTATATCTAAATCGTACTAATTTCAAAAAACTTTAACAACTATCATCAATATCACCATCTACCAACTTTTAAATTTAAACTCAAATCAAATAGAAACTCAGTCGTGAGTTACTTCTAATAGAATTTTCAATTGATTTTGAAGTATTCCTTCAATGGTTTTTCGTTACAAGCTAGTGAAACTAGTTTGGACTTGAATTATACAGCAGTTTTGGATTTTCTACCGATTCATCAGTAGTATTTACAAGTTTACAAATCAAAGAAAATAAAAAAGATTACTAATTAGGGAATGTATAGAAATATAAGTAATTTCTGATACAAAACTTAGTACTGTCATTATATATATTATTACAAAATAATTTAAATAGGTTGTAAAGGTTTGGAAAGGTCAAAAGCCCTGTGTATTAAGGTGCGTTTAGACATAAATTTTTTTTTAAATTTTCATAGATGTACCTGAGCTACTACAAGTTTTCGTGAAGGTTTGGAAAGACCAAAACTGTACGGCGGATCCATCAATTCGCTGTTTAGACTGTTCGAAAACGTTTCAGTTTGAGCTGACGTGTGAGAGCTCGAATTGTCGAAATGGAAAATGATTCGTCTGTCAAACAATAGGTTCGAAACTTTTTCACATGAATACCCCCAAATTTTCCGTTCTTTCGCTATTGGTAAGATAAAGAAGTTTCACCTCCCAAGTGCGGTGCTCTGGTTTCACCAAGACCTCTCAAAAAAGGGTAAAATCGGAATAATTTACATATTTTTGGAATAAAAAAATCAGATATCTTTCACATTAGCGTATAGGTTGTTAGCGAATTCGAAAAAAATAATTCTAAGCATTTTATTTTTCAATTTTTTCCTGTAATAAAAAAATCAGTTTTTGGATCCCATACACTAGTCGAATTTTTCTCATTCACAAGCAATTCACATTTTTTACCCACAAAAAAACTACACTAAGAAATATGAATCCTTATAAAAGTTATATACAAAAAATGATGTTTGAGAAAAGACAGCCAGTCAATAAAAAGTCTAACTATTAATAATTTTGCAAAAAAGAAATATCATTGTGCAATGTTTGTAAAAGTTACGGATGAGAATTTTTTGAGAAACGATAGTTCCACAGTTTTATTTGAATAAATATATGACAAATGACAGGCTGTATTGACAGTTCTATAAAGAAAAGGTTGTTTGACAAATGACAGACTGTTAGCTGTATAAATTGAAGTATCGTGACGCATAGAGGATCATCACAGAAATATACTCGGAAAACAATAGAAAATTGTTGTGATTCTACACTAAGAAAAATGAGAAATTGCAAAAATCGAGGATACGGATTTAGTATTGAATAAGCAGCAACTTTTTGCCTGTACCATAATATTTTGACATATGACAGGTAATTAATGAAATAAATGAGTTCTGTTCTTCTGATTCAATATCATCTTTGGACAATATTCAGTATGAGCTGCGTATACCCTATGCAGTCGAAACCAAATGAATTCAATTGAATTTCACATTTATTATATTTATTCATAATATAGAATGAAGTAACCTCACACGAGACCTATTTTATTTGCTGTAGGTAAATATTTTTGAGTCTAATCCTTTCGCAGCATCCATTTCACTAGAGAGATCGTTAAAATGAATTATGTAATGCAGTTCCAACGTTTATGTCGGTAAAAGCATTCAAACATTTATGATTCTGAGAAAAACAGTTCACATATAGTACAGAAAAATTGAGCTATTTTGAGCTAAATCCTTAAATTAAATTGGGCGGTTTTAATTTTTTAGATTCTGGAAGGTTTTGGGATACTGAATAAGCCCAGCAACTCTTAACAAAATTTCGAAATCTTGGAACCCTCGAAAACATTTTGAAACGCGAATAACCTGAAAATTATGAGAAATTAGAAACAAACCGCAAAAACAGTTTCCATGTACGTAATTTAGCTTGAATTCACACTGGCGGGAATTCGCGAGCGCATGTTCGTGCTCTCAGCGTCGCTCCAACGAAAAAATAATCAGAAAACTTTTTTATAGAAAATTTTGTGCTCTACATTTTTTGAGTTATTCGCATCACTAAATTTTCTTAACGTACAAGTTTTCGAAATTTTGTTAAGAATTCCTAGTCTTATTCAGTAACCAAAAACCTCTGAGAATGTAGAAAATGAAAAGCGCCCAATTTAATTTCGGGCTTAATCCTATTTTACCTGCACTAATACCAGCCAGCGATAATAGCGCTTATCCAAGATAACTAACCCCAACCCCAAATATATGTTTATAGTGATTACAGCTTCAAAAATAGTTTTTGATTATTTTTATTATCAAACGTGAGTGCGGCAATGCGAACCAATAATAAAATTGATTGAAACATAAACAGAAATGAAGAAGAGGAAAAACTTTCAGAACAATCAAAGTATTTACCAAGAAACAGACCGTAGGAACCTTGATTTGAACTTTACTAGGTAAACTAAAAGGTTCGTACAACATGCACAACATTGGAGATTGTGCGTAATGTTTTTAACATGAAGATCGTATCCAGTTAGAAGCCAAACAACCAGTAGAAATTGGCACTTGATTTGGAGAAAATAGCAGAAGCTCCATCTCGTGTCAGATGCGTACAACCATCTTCGTAGAATTTATTTTTCTAGATGTACTAAAAATAGGTTTCCCTTGGTGCTTTTACTGATCCCAATCTGACAAGCAAATCGGCATCATCGCTGTTGTTATTGCCTGAATAATCAGGCATCAAACTGGACTCAATATCGATAACCAGCTCTTGTACAACTTTTTTGCACTCCAGGATAAGCCTGGAGGAACCGTTTCAGGAGTTACGACTTTTATTCACATTCCACCAGCGGATTAGAAGAATGTAGTATGTTCTCCAAGCGAGAAAAAAGTCTTCTTCTTAAGTGTCTTCCGCAAAGTCTGCTCTAATCAAGCCAGTTATCTTGGAATCATATGTGTATCACCTCTTTTTATCATTTTATATTGCGTCCTCAGAATCCCCTGTCCACTGTTGTTTATCTATGTTATGTATCTGCAAACCTTTGTCGTCATGATTTCCAAAAGAGCGTAGAGAAATGTTTTATAGTAACTATTTTCTTATTTGACTTCATTTGTAGTAATAAAAAGCGTTAGATCATTGAATTCAATCCTATTCTGAAGTTGAATCTTCTTTATGCTTGCTATGTGTAGTATAACCTTTATTTTTTCATCGATATTTATTTGTACAATTTGACTCATCTTCATAATCGACATCTTGTGCACCTGGACAGGTGAAACGACTCCTGTTAAAGATAATATATTCATAATATCCCGAATAAGTCAATTTTTGTGAAGAAGATACTGGAATTTATATCGTAGGTGCCTTTTTCTTTGGTGACAACTTGAATGGAGACAAATCTTTACAGCTTTTCCAAAATAATGTTGTTTCAGCTTTGATAAACTTCTGATCGGAAGCCCACAAGATCAGCAAGATGGAGCAACGCCTCATCACCATGAGATGATTTAAACAGACGAATTATTTTTGTGATTAGATCAGTCACGCCTGAGATGTTGAGTTTATACATTTATACATATTTGATTAGCTTGTTCGCGGCGAGCACTTTGAACATATCCTTAGATCCATCAATGTTTTTTTGTATGTTCGCAGCGAATTTGTAAAATACAATGATTAATGTTAATTTATGTATTAAATATGAAAACATTCAATATTTTCGAAGGTATATAAACATGGATTATGTCTAGAATTTTCTAACGAAAATATGGGAAATAGCATTGGTAGGTGAAAAATTTTATGGGACGCCTCAACCAATAGAAGATTGATTCATCAACTTATCCCGTGGTTAGATATCTGGCTTAACCACCCTCATGGAGAGGTTGATTATTATCTGGCCCAAATGATCTTCGGATTTGAATCCTTTAGGGAAAACCCTTAAAAATGAAAACATGAAGATTCCCTGGAGTGCTCAACCTCCGCAAAAGTCAACGAACATATATTCTTCACATCCCCTGCTTCATCAGGAATTTCGACAAACACGTTCGCAGCTGAAGAGAAAAAAACATGTAGTAGAATCGAGATATTGGAAGGATTTCCGAGGTATAATTGATTTTCAAAAACTTGATATGAGGCTTTAGTCCAGCAGGGTTATACCTCAAGAAGTAAAAATTTGAATTGAGATTCCTCTAGTTCTTACAAGAGCCGTTTAACCTAACCAGGGACACCTTGTATACCTCATTACTCAGAATAAGCGTGGATCTATCATTTGCACGAAAGTTTTTTCTTTCTTATCCATAATTACACTGTCTGAGGCACGTTTCGATAACCAAGTTATCGTCTTCAGATACTGAAGGTAAACTCACATGATAAATGAATGGATTATAATCGAAAATGTTTCTGTAAAATCGTTCGTTTCGATTATTTTCATATTTTCTCTATGTCTGTTGAAATAGCACGACGAAATATTAGTTATTGATTGAAAAACAAATTGTAGCTTCAAAATATTTCCCTGGAAAATTCACTAGTAAAATTTCCACAAATAGTTAACAAGATTCCAATTTGAACATTATAATGAAAATTTTCTAGATTACTATGTTTATATATCCTGCTTCGAAAGTTGATTTCGTTCTACCGGGTGTCACAAATTATGGGAAAAACTCGTTACTCGTAACTGAATTTTTAATTAGTTCGATAAGGAAAAAACAATTTTTGAGTTTGAAAAATATTCTATTCCCTCCATAGATTTAAACACATTCGATCTAGTTAGCATTTTTTAGAACCGAAAACAGTCAGAAGTCAATTCTGACCAATGAAGCAGATGCTACAACATTTACGTGACAATTTTCGATGATGCATTGGAAGTTTTGTTTTTCCAATGAAAAATGATCGTTTTCCATATTAACCATATCTTTCTCACTCATTTCTACATCTAGGTAATCTGAAAAATCACAACAATACTGAACACACTTACCAGAAATCCGAGATGGTTGCAGCCCTCAACTTGATTCCCAATTTTTGGAGTAGGATCCTGGATTTGAAGATTCCTACTTGGTAGCTATAGATCAGCGAAATAAAATCATCAAAATCAAGTGTAAATAAGTAGAGGAAGACCCCAAAATGATGCAAATTTTCAATCTCCTCTAAAACGTCTAAAATATTATTGAGAAAGCTGCAGATGAAAATATTTTTCATTCCAATTTAACACAGATGTTTCTGTAAATTAATACCACATCCTTAATACATCCTAATCCACTTTTAACATATTTCTAGGCTTTTATTAACTCCATCTTAGTTAATCGACTATCTTCCATGAACAAATCCTGTTTTGTTTCAAGCGTTAACGCATTTCTTAACATCTTTTTCGTTGACTGTCTCCAAGACCTGTATTACCACTTCTGAATGCAGTATTCTACTGTTCAAATTGTAAATAAATAATCCTTATAGCCTTTTAAACATAGTTCAAGCTTTTGCTTTAGTGCCAGACCTTTCTACATCGTTTGAAGCGTGTAGTTCTACTTCTTTGAACATCTTAGAAATATGGTAGCTTTAGATGGTGTTTTGTCACGAATTCCATTCCATTTTTTCACAGAGAAGAATAGCACGTTCTGAGTACGTTACCATATCTCAGAAGTGAAGTAGTAAACCTCCTAGAACATTTGCCAATAGGACTAGTAAATTCAAGAGAAAAACTAATTTCCTAGCTTTCACCTCAACCCTTGTATATTATTGTATATTAACTGTACTCCAAGGTAATACTTTTATATAATAGTCCTAGTTTATTAGTCGAATAAGGTCTCACAGATGTTGCAATGATTATGTGGTATATTTTAGATTCCAATGCAATTTCCAGTACGTTAACGACTAAAGTTCTAAGTTCTAAAGTAAATAATTTAATGAGAATAAAATAAACTGTAGGAGAATTTTGCAGCGAATAAACCCTTGTTCTGTATCACGTTCGTTTGAACAAGGTGCTTTTGATATCAACTGATTCATATAATCTCCTAAAACAAATGAAATAAGTTAATAAAAGATATAAAATTAGGAATATTTGAATAAGTTGCGTGGATTTCGCCGATATAGTAGTTCATTTGATGAAAATCATTAATCTTTTTCCAAATATTTCATTCTAAATATGAAATTAAGCTGCGTCTTGAGGTCGTAAAGACAAAATCACACTCAATTAAACATTCGGAACTTCAAATTATCGAAAACTGCAAGTAGGGATGGACAGCTTGAGGAATTGGGTGTCCACCATCTTGAATGTCATCTGTCAACTGTCGTCTGTTCTTCAATGTTTATGATCATGTCTGTCATCTGTGTGCCTTGTTGTCTATTATCGTACCAAAGCCCTCATTCATATAATCTCCTAATACAAATGAAATAAAATAATAAAAGATATAAAATTAGAAATATTTGAATAAATTGCGTGGATTTTGACGATTATTAGTTCAATTAATGAAAATCGTTCATCTTTTCCCAAAATTCGTTGTTAATATGAAATAAAGCTGCGTGTTAAGGTCGTAAAGACAAAATCACACTCAATTGAACATTCGGAACTTCAAATTATCGAAAACTGCAAGTAGGGATGGTGGCATTTGAGCGTGAAATAATTTTAGATTGACATCATAAGGAATTGGATGTACTTCATCTTGGATATCATCTGCCAACTGTCGTCTGTCAATCTGTCGTTCCCTCCATCTGTTTTGTGATGTTTATGATCATGTCGGCCATCACATACATTTCCAGTCAATACTAAGAAGAGGTTATGTTGGTCTTGAATGACCTGATCCCTTTGCAACCCTCCCCCTAGGAAGATCTAGTATCTTATAGCGCGGTCTTCGTTTTATTTTTCTGAATCTCATTGCCAAAACAAAGTAATACAATTTCTTTATATAGATTGATTTCGTGTGCCAATCAAAGTCTTCCTATTACCTATGAAGGTTTCTTCCTTTCTGCAGCCATGAGATTGGAAGCATATCTTTTTGTTTTTCTCGATTTCTGAAAGAGGAATTTCTACTACAGGTTCGATTCCTACCAGTGGTTAAACGGCTTAGTTGTTGGTACTATCATTGCTTCTGAGTCCTCCAAATACTTGATTTCTTCGCTCAAACGTTGCAATAACTTCGCATAATACTCACAATATTCCAAATAACAATGACAAATTTCTTCCACGATAAAATCTCTAACAGATGTTCCATTGAGCTGGCTAATAAACCTTTGCGAGCTTGTTTGGTACATTGATTTTCATTAACCATTCACCTAAACTTCATTTAAACCAGACGCTTGTACCATTATACAATCCGTTCACAAAACTTCTTTTTCTCATCTCAATCCCAGTCTTGTTAAATTCCAAATTTTCAGTTTTTCTTAAGTCGCCCAGCTCCAGCTCTCATATCATCCTTTTAGTACTCTGTCTAGTATTCCTCGTATGTTGGGTTTCTTGCTTAATGCCCACGTTATATATTTAATTGAATCTGTGGGTAATACCATGGATAAGAAGATAAATCAGAATAACCCGGAAAATATTCTCTAGAAATTAAAGGAATAGATTCAGGAAAATGCGGTAGACTATAGCCAGATAAAAAAGATCCGGGTGGGTGATTCCCAATGAGGAAATGGAGGTCGTGAAAATACATGGTTCAGGATTCAGTTAAGATTTCTTAAGGCTTCATGTGAAGCTAGTTGTATTTCCATTTTTTATTGCCGTTATGACTTGAAAGCAACAGTAATTGTTCTTTTTACATTCCAGATTTCTCTATTTGATCATGAGACAACTCATTATACAATCATAACATTGCCCCCTAGCAACCGAGTAGATTTTAGTCATCCCTTTCAAACTTATTACGGAGCGAAGTTTGATATAAAAGTATCTACCAACTTTCCTGGTTCAGAAGCCACAAAAATTGTCACATACAAAGTTCCGAATTTTTTGGAACCATATAAAGTGAAAATATCAACAAATCTAGAAGCAGGTGCTTTCATGCTATATTGGAAAGAGCCTTACGTACCTTCTTTTATTGACAGACTATATTATGAGGTATGTAGATTTATTATTATTTTTGTTTTTGTTTTACTTGATATCGGACAAGCTTTTGACTTAGTGTGGTATCAATAGCTGCTATACGAAATTGAAAGAAATCATCCCCCAAACTACTACTTCTGAAATCTTAATTAACCAACTGAACCTAGACGAAAAACTTAACTGGAAACGTCACATCACAAAAAAAAGAAACCAACTTGATATAAAAGCAAGAGGACTAAATTGATTGATAGGGAGAAAATCTAAAGTCTCACTTGAAAACAAAACAATAAAGCTGCGTTTCCAAATCTAATAGAAATATTATTCGGAGATCCCCATAGATGCTCTATGGTATGTATCAAAACAAACCATTCATGTGGACCTGTACAAGAAGTCATTCAAGAGAGGACACCACGAAACTATAGAAACCCAACCAAATCCTCTACAAGAGGAGTTGTTAACGCCAAGAAACGCGAAAGGACTGAAAAAAAGTTGACCAGTTACATCACTGGATGTAAGCTTTGGATTGGTTCTTTTATGTATCCTTCTGCTACGTTGGAAGAACGACATCTTCCGTGTCTTTTCGAATGAAAACATCAGCATCGCTTTCTACCAACATGGTTTGGTACTTTTGGACATAATTCCCGAAGAGATTGAGACATTTGTCATATATGTGGATAAGCTTTTCAATAACCTCTTCAAAGAAAGTTGCCCCCAATGCCAAAACAAACCTTAAAACTTCTGGAAATTCCATAGATTAAGTAGTATAATGGTGAATCTGTGATTTTCTTCAGCCATTCTATCAACTCGTTGAACCAGGTCAATTGAAATAACAGATTTGTATCCTTGGTTCCTTTCATCATGCACATCATCACACTTCGCAAATCACACTCAGCGGGAACACCAATAAAGGCGGTTATGTTCAATTGGCTATAGCACAACGCCGACTGACGTCTGAATATCAATAATGGCGGAGTGTGTAGTGCGAGAGTTTCGCAGACGTAAACAGCGCATGCTTGTTTTCTTCTACTCTCGTAGCGTCTGCACGGAACAATTGGAGCTCTTGTAAGATTTACCGAAGACTAAATCGTCACTGGAAATCCAAAAATAATCATTGGTGTGATAATATTGAAAGTAATAACATATCAGAGACTAACCATAGACAAACATTCTCGTACCTCAAGAAGCTTGATACTAATCTTCCAAGACACTCAAATCCTGATACAGACATTCGTTCATGTCTTCTAAATTATCTGGAAACGTGACCAAGTGACTACGCAGGAAGTGTAGTTTAAAGCTCATATTTCACCCCACAGTCCTTGCAAGTTCAATATAATTTTCAAATTGTTGAGTTTCCTGCATTACAGGGATGAAAGTTGTCCAAGCCTTTAGCTCTAGCTTAGTTACAGAATTCTGAATGAAATATTTCGTCTAATTCCGAGGTTATAAAAAATAGCGACTTCAATATTTTGGCAAGATGTGAAAAAATCAGTCTACAATTATTTACAGTTGAGTCCGTCTAATCCGAATTAATTGGAATCAAACAGTGTTCGGATCAGCTAATTGTTCGATTTAGATGAAATAACTAAAATAATCGAAAATAATGCAATTTAACGTGTCCGTAGTGTTAATATATGAACAAATAATACAAAAAAAAAGTTTTAATATATCATTTACTGTACCAAGCGTGGAAACGAGACATCAAACTAGGTCACTGTTTATAACTTATAGTTTTTTGACTTGAGCGGGCGGTCAGTTTAGTAATGAAAATGATCTATTCCCATGTGCTATCCTTTTGATCCACAATGCACCGTCTCACCGAGACATTCAAGAACTTATTTGCGTTAAGATAAAGGCAATGAACCAGGGAGTTTTGCAGGCGCTGAAATTGAAGTATCGAAAACGGTTTTTGAAACCTTCAATTGAAGACATCACTTTGGTACAAAAGGTTAGAGAATAAACTATGGGCAGCTGAATAAACTAAGGATATCTTTGGAATTTGAAGAATAAAAAATGACATCGTTAGCCTGATTCTTATGTTACAGAACATTCCAGGTGGTGAGGATGCTGTCGAAACAGACGCTAATGAATGGATGAAGTTTTAACAGATGATGACATCATCGCAGACGTGACTCATGAACAGGTTTAGTGCGACGAGGAGGAGGGGTGAGCGATGAATCAAGGTGAGCAGAGGGAGGGAGGTACGTCTCGCACAATGAGGCAGCAGCTGCTCTTGACCTTGCCCTTCCCTACTTGGAGCAGTTGCCAGCAGCTGTGAAAGTCAGTTGAAATTTTTGACATAAACATTATCAAAGAATCTTTTGTTATTTTCTTCGCTAACTGTATTTATCGCTTCTTCAAGCATTACATTAGTCAGAATACAAAGATCTGCGTCAAATATTTTGTAGTATCCAAAAATAGAATTTGCTTAGGATTAATATGAATTACTAATATTATAATTTCATATTACCTACATTCATACAGTAAACTCTTTGAGCGATGTTTTCTTCTATAGGTATACATTTACAAAAGCTTGAATACTTCGGATGTATTTGAAAAGTATTACGTGACAAGGCCAGTTTTAATTTACAAAGGAGACGAGCCTCAATACATGTTTAGAGTGGGATCAGTTTCGTATGACGGTCAATATCGATCTGTTTTAACAGACCCGCTCGTGGCTGATGTCTACGGCGAAGTTCATGAAGTTGAAATAGATTAATTTGTATTTTTAATAAGTTCTTTTTCCAATAAAATTTTTTTCCAATAAAATGTTTAGTTTTTTCATTGATATACGAAAGCGTTCATCATATAGTTCACGTCAATTTGGACGTGAGAATAATTGCTGCAAAATGGATCCCCAAATGTTTGAATGTTGACCAAAAGCGTACAAGGGTAGAACGATCTGTCATTGATTTGAAAACGATGTAGATTTATTAAACCGAATTGTTAGAATGGATGTGACTTGGGTACATTTCTACAATCCAGAAACAAAGCAACAATCGATGGAATGGCGACACTCTGGTTCTCCAAGACTTAAGAACTTTGGGTCCAAAAATCTGCTGGAAAAGTTCTTGCTTCAATTTTTGGGATTACCATAAAGTAATCACGATTGATTTTTTAGATAAGGGTATAACAATAACTGGAGATTGAAATTTTGTTTGGTTCTATAGTAGGTTAAGAATTTTTCAATATATCCTTGTATAGAACAATAGAGAAAGATTTGGATTGGTCAAAAGTCCTGGATATTTCAATTCCAAGAATGTCTTTCCGAATTTTTTCAGAGTTTCTTGCACCAATCGACACCAGCTTGTTTTAAGCGAACAAATCTTTTTGATAGCTAAATTTTCATGCTTTATTGAATGTAAATGATTTGATCAGTCATAGAATGACAGAATGATAACTCTCTCTCTATCCTCCGAGATTCCGCTCGGTTCTGCGCATTCTCAAGCATGCGCAGTATAGATAAAGTATCTTGAACGAGAGAGAAAATAAATATTGTTGGTTTCGTCACTTATCACTTTTTGTCCATACCAACTGTCCATATAGGAGTATTACATATATGCAAGTCTCATTCAAATAGTTTTGAAGCTGCAATTAGTCCGGTCGTGAGATGGTGACGACATTTTCGCTATTTTTGACGTTTGGACGTTAGAAATTGAAGGAAAAGGTGAAATCTAGAACTAAAAATTGTTTCATGTTTTAGTTCGATTTTTACACCTACGGGTCTTTACTAGAAAATGTGAGGACAATTGAATATCATAGTAAATTGTCAATGGTTACTTAATTAATTGTCACTGAGTGATCAGCATACACAAAATTCTTTAGACGACGCCATTTCGTTCTGTATTCATTTACATACCGAAAGTTGGGTTTTGAGTGATCCATATAGTGAAGGTGACAGTTCCGTACTGCAAAACACTTTCGGAACGTTCTGGTGTGACTCTGGAGTGACTCTAGCCACTTCAATGTTGACAGTTGACAGTTTCAATTCGATGATTTTGCATAACCTTAAATTTTTAATATTCCGAAATTATTTGTTTTATCCGAAGTTTTGTCTGAATTAATGGATAACAATGAATGATGATGAAAAAATAAATAAAATGAATTAACAGCGATGAAGAGTTACTCGAGTCCACGCCATGCAATGCGGCCGTTCTTAATTCGTTGCCGGATAAATCTCGTGCAAGGTACGAAAAACAATACGAGCTCTTTATGAAGTGGTGTCACTAGAAAAAGGCGAAAAACCCAAGGGAAAACGTAGCGTTCGTTTATTTTTCAGAAAAAAAGTACTCTCGTAATAAAACAAGATGTTCACATCAACAAATATCTAAAACTCATCAATTTCCTAAAGAAACAAAACAAGTGTACACTGAAAAAAAATCAAAAACTTCAACTTCATTGTAATTGAAAAAGTTTTGGATCTTATGCGTCGTCTAAAAATGTTGTGTATGCCTCGACTGAAATACTACTTTGTTGGACTCGTCTTTTGCTCGTCTCGCAATTTTTGGACTCGTCCAAAAAAGTAGCACTTTCAGTCCTTGTCATACAAATAACTATTAATTTTACTCATAGTATAGAATATTTTTTCAAGAATGAATCAATTTGCATTTGATTACTCTTTTTATTCAGAAAACTACAAAAAACAGTCCATTTAGCATGCTTAGACAATTTTTTGCTGTAATATAATCATGTTCCACCATGTGCTTTACATCGTTTTCGTTCTGGTACTTGTTTCTTTTGTATTCTAGAATCTTCGTTGTACTTATTTGCAGAGATTATCTCATTAGGGATTACCACTGGGCGTGAAGCAATACATGCTATAAACTCATCGTCCACAGTAACATAATATTTCGAAAACTGGTAAGAGAAGAAATCTGTTCTTTTTGGATTGATGTTCTAGCTGTAAAAAATCCAACTTTCTTGAAAAAGTTCTCAATCGTGTTTCGCGTAACTTTATTCGAAGCGGAATTAATACAATTAACAGCATATAAAGTACTTACTGATACAGCTGTTGGTGATCTCAACGCAGGACTACAGTTTTGTAATTTCATGATCACCAATTCCAAAATTCAAGCTTTTTGAAGGACTGAATAATGCATGAAGAAATTTTTGGAAACCAAATAAGAGGGAAGAACAAATTCAAACAATAAGTGATCAAGTAACGGAAATAAAAACTTTCTAAAAAGTGTTCAACATTCAATTTATGGAGGTGACATAGAGTAGCAACCCCCCATTGGAAATTCATTGTGATACATAGCAAATTTCATACAAAGATTGTCAACTGCAATTCCTTTTTCAAACCAAGAGTACCTGCTCCATGTAGATCTGGAATACCCATTGATGAGAGATGGATAGCGGGTTGATACTTAATTATGATATCGATAATTGACAGCCCATACCCATATACCCAGTTTTGATTTATCTTCCAAGAATTTTCCGTATTGCCCTAAACCGAATTTATCAAATTTCCTTTTGTATCCTCCATGAATACAATAACAGTGGTGAAGGTGGATAGAAAGGTCTTCAATGAGGTGAATCTGGTAGAAATCACAACCTGAGCTTTTAGGATCCATGTAAAGGTGGGAAGCTCGTAGCTGTGGAGAAAGTAATTAATCTAGGAATAGTCTAATTCGACTGTAGTCCACTACCATTTAATGTTTGTATCTCTGATAGTCGAAGACTTTGGTCGTCTGGAAAAAGGTCCAAAACTTTTCTACCACTTCCAAAAACATCGTCATACAGACCCGCTTGTAAAACAAAAAGTAAGTGTTCAAAATAGCTATAAGTTTAGTACAATATAATTTCTGTCTCGCCGATGTTTCCAAATCTATTTTCCATTCGAAAGATATTCCATATCCAATTTGTGAAAACGCTAAATGAAAATAGTTGATATTTGCAAATTCTTCTTTGTTAAAAAAATCTAGTCATTTAAAAAGTGTTTTCAGTAAAGAAAAAAGTTAAAACTATGGAGATGTTATGGCCAGAATTCATTAACTGCTTCTTCATTTGAATTTTTCTTTGCTCATGAAGTATCAAGTATCAAGATTAAATATTTTGATTTTGATACGAAAATATGTTATAATTTTCAATGGTGAACTGTTTTCACATCATTTTATGGCTATGTTGGTGGTTAGAACGTAAAGGCAGTGAATTTTCCAAGCTAACAATTCAACTTATTTTTCTATTGTATACTCTGGACAGTTTACCATTTAGATAGTGACGTACCTGTCTGAGGGATCCGTGGCATACATCTTCTGGCTTTAAAAAGCTTGATTAAACGTAATATAGCCTTCACTTATTGATAACATGGCACTCACAGAGGACGCTTGCTTTGGATCCTTCCAAAAACTGATGTTCTTTAGAGAGTAGCTCCCCACGTAGTGTCCAGTCAGCATAAAAGTAACTGTCTTTAGCGCATTTTAGCTTGAGTAAATAACCATTTGAGACTGGTTCGTGGAATAAGATAGAAATCTCATTGGGTGTTTCAGACCTGGAGCTTCTCTTTATTTTGACCTATGACCACGACCACCTCAGTTCAAAGATTGAGTACAGACTCATATTAGTTTTGAATGGATTTTATATTGGTAGTTGAAAAAAAAACGCAGATTGTATGACCTTAACGTTTATTCATGATTGTTTAACACTTTTAACAATAATATCACAAAAGTAAATTTGTAATAACAAAATTTAATAACTTGTGTGAAGAATTTAACATTTCCATATAATAAATATTAACAAACATAATAATTAGTTAGTAAATCCATATAAAATTTCCACAAATTTAAATGAAAGAATAAATTTATCCAAAACTATTCTCCCAGTTCGAAAAAAATCGTCTCAAAGACCCGCTTATACGATTGTAAAACAAAAAGTAAGTGTTCAAAATAGCCGAAAGTTTGGTAAAATACATTTTCTACTTGAAAGTCACCCAAAAAGACTCTGAAGACGTAAACTTGGTTATCGAAACGCGTGTCAGACAATGTAATTTTTAATGTTCAGTGTTAGTGTAGTGGAAATGTAAACGGTGTATTAAGTACTTCAAATTATTAGTTTGTGACTGAAATTAATTTTTGTTCTAAAAAAAAAATGTTAATAAACCATTGCTTTTTGTAACTATAGAAACCAAATTTTGGCTTATTATACATCACTCATACTTTGACTCAGTGGAAAGCAACCATAGAGAAATGGTTTGCTAGGCTAGGTCCCACACAGTAGAGGTCCCAAAGAGTTTGAGATCAATACACTTTTCGGTGCAATTGAATCAATTGTCCATTCTGATTGAGGTACCTCCAAAGCATCTGATTTGATTGCATCAACCGCTTCTTTAGACGTTTATGTTTATCTCTCAATTTATTTCTGATCTGTGGAAATAAGAAGATAGAATTGGGTGTTAAACAAGGACGGATGACCTATCGATTCGATATTTTGACTGTTCAAAAACGTTTTTGTTTGTACTAGTATACCAAAGACGAAAAGAATAGAAGAGGTGAAATCAAATATAAGAAATTTTGATATAGAATGGATGTGGTGCCTGCCGGGTGGAGATGCCTGTGGATATTAATCTTCTGTAGATTGTAGTGCTAGTAGTTGATTCCGCAGGCTTGTATTCCTCCAAAGTCACATTGTATAGTTCAGGGTCTAATGTTAGAAACAGGTCTAAGAGGCTGGCAAAGTCACCATTTTGATCGGGGACTCTGGTTGGTTGATTAAAGGTTGTGTCAGTCTGTGGCTGTTAGTAAAATCTTCAACATTGAAGTTACCACTATAGTTTGAAAATGAAGAGATCTGAATAAACTGACAGATAAAAAACTGAAATTTTAAGGCTAGGATCGTCTTCTATTTACTGTTACTTGATGCCCTGATTAGTCTCCTACAGTATGTCAAATTTGGTATCTTTAAGTAACTTTTTTCGCAATTTTGGGCTCCACTTTGAAACCTTATAATTCCTCAGGTATGCAGTTTGGTATAGAGGTAAACTATCCCCAATCGTCACATGTGTTGGTTCTTATTCAAGAAATACTGGAAAAGATATTAAGTGAAGAAAAAGGGGGAAAGACAAAAAAGACCAAAGAAGAAAAGAATAGAAGAGGTGAAAGCAAATATAAGAAATTTTGATATAGAAAGGATTAGGTCGAATAAATAAATTTAATAAAGAATACCGAGAAATAATATAAAGAAAGTTTTTATGTAGGGGTTGTTATATAAACAAAATGTCTTCATATTGGAAAAGCGGTTCTTTTAAGAATAAAAAAAATTATAATACGAATTATTACGTTTTCCTTTCAAATATCTTTTCAAATCCATTGTGGAATGGAGTGTTGGTAAAATGTCCTGTTATTACGAAAAAAAGTCGATCATTTACTTTAAAAGGATTCGAGTTTCTAGGATTTGGTTCGTCTCCATGTTTTCTAACACAACAGCCGTTTACCATTTCCAAAAGTCGAAGTGAGTTAATCGGCAAACTGTTGTTGGTTAATCCACCTCGAAATTCATCGGAAATCATCTTACTTTTCGACCAAGATGAATGTTTCAAGTATATGTAAACATCTCGAATAGCCCTCAAATACGACAACAAATTTCGAGTACGTTCAACATTGGAAACGTCAAACTTATGATAACAATGACAGATTTGACATAATCACATCAACGTTGCCATATGTCAAAACTTAAGTAGCAACCCTCATAAATAATTGAGACTCTACAGATATCAAATAAACTGCTCATAGTGAATGCCGCGCGAGCTTAAAATCGATTCTAGAGCTGTTTGATAATCTAGTACTGATCAGTTCGATCAGTATATATCTTTGTTTAACTCATATCTTGATGCTAACTTTTATTGAATCTTCGTTGTTTGCTGAATCACATTTTTATTATTATTTATTGTCTTCAAATGTATATATAACGGTTTTAATCGTCTCTCATCATTTGATCAAACGCTTTTTCCAAATCTATGAAGCATGAATGAATTTTGTTACTTCGAACTTATGTACCGATACTTTTGACGCGAAATATGTTTTAATAATAAGTATCTTAAATGAAACTTGTCTTATTTGACATAATTTAGTAACTTTAACCTAAATAGAGGGGCCCTAAACTATGCGAACATCTCTCATTGGGTTTTGCTTGCTTGCCATTTTCCATTATATACTTTATAGGATGAAAATGCTCAAAATATTTAATTGCGTGGGTCCGAGTTGCAGCGGAGAGGTTATTTTGGTTTTTGTACAACGATGTATCCAATTTTGACTTTCTATAACTTCCAGAATCTGCAGCTTCTTCCTTTAATCGATTGTCTTATCAGCGAGTTTTGCTATTTCTTGTGAGTAGTTATTTTTTAACAATAAAATAAAGTTAACGGTGATTTTGATCAATGCGGGAGTGAGAAAACAGGATATGCAGGAAAAACGACTTTCCGCAACGACTACATCAATTCTGTTCTCTTATCAAAGAAAATCATCCACCAGGAAGAAAACAATGTTTACAAACATATTGCGTGTACTAAAAAGTAATGAATTGAATTGTACAAATCGATATCTACGGTTTATGTACTGAATTATATGGATTTACGTAACTGGGAGTTGTAAATATTTTGATTAAGAAAATTAATTGGTACTGATCCTAAAATTTATTAACCTAGAGTATTATTTACACGTAGGGCCTTAGTAGAAACAACAATTAATTAGTGGTAGTAGAAGAAATTTCCATCAATAACTTGGATGAGATTTTATCTTTGCCCAAAACCTGAAAAGAAAATTGAGATAGTAATATCAGTATTATAATCAGAAAAGGTTGATTTGCTTTGTTTTTAATCGAAATTGTGTACAAATTTAATGCGTTTTATTAAAAAAAGAAAAAAAAACTACGTGTTTGGTTTGTTTCATTTATTCTGGAACATTCTATATGTCTAAATTAGAAATGTTTGAGGTAGTAGCTATAAATTATGAACATCATATAAATATAGTTGACTCTTCCTGTATAAATTGTTATTAATAGGGTAGTTGGGTGGCAAAACACGCACGGGGTGAAATAAAACATTCGAATTCGTCACTGAAGTTTAATTTTAGTTATAAACGTTTGGCAACAGTGTTGTTTCAAGATGTAAGTTGAGGAGAGGAATTCATTATTGATGAATTATTGATTAATCAAAACGTACTTCGCAATTTCATTTTATCCAACACGATCATTTTCATAATTCGAGAAATACGTATTTCATAAATTTGTCGACGTTAGTACCAATTTACAAAATTACTCTTGTTCACAAATGCTCCGGCAATAGAATGAAGAGAAAATTTATTTAAATGTGGAAAATCAACTAGAATATGTCGGATTATGAAAAAGTTACACAACGTAATCCATTTTGAAGCGTCAAGACTGAGGAAAAAAGTATAAAAAGATAAACTTTTTGTTGAAAGTGCTGCAATTCATTATGCAGATTTCAACGTCTCTTCACACTATAGAGAACAGAACCGGCGCCAGGTTTATTCATTCACTTTATTAACAAAAATCATACAAATAAAGTCGCGCAAAGCTCTCAAAACATCAGGGATGCTTATAAGCCGGTCAAATCGAATAACAACAACAAAAACTCGCCGCTACCAAATCGTTCAATCGTGTGGGAGACTTACCAGGAATTCTTAAAAACGGGCTCGGTTGCCGACGCGCTGCGTAGTATGCACTATCGAGTTTACCGATGATTTCGATTGCAGGATTGCAAGATGATTCAGCATTTTATTTTATGGTCAAATGAAGCAGCTCTTAAGCTAAAGGGATAACTACATGTACTGGAACCACCTGGAGTACCTTAACGTTCATTTTAAAGAATGAAAAGACAAACGAGGATTCGTTTTGTGGCCCGCACGCTCATAGGATCCAACACCCAGTGATTTGTTCCTGTGGGGTCTTCTCTTAATTCAAATTTGTTGCCTCACCTAGACTGACTTCTATATAAAGCCGTAAATAAAATATAGTCAACAAAATGTTTTTAACAAACGAAGAGAAACTGCTTAACCCAGACAATCCCCAGTTGTCTTTTATAATCTTCTCAACGTCCTTACAGCCTGTAATCTTCTCCGATATACCTGGTAACACGTTTTAGGAATAACAAACAAACCTACATCTCTCTACCTTCCACATTGTTCATGACTTCCAATTTCTTACGAATTCAGACTAGACGTTTTTGGTTAAAGTTGAAGTTAGATTAGATTAGGTGAGTTGGTATGTGAAATTACTTCGCAACACTTTGATCTATTGATATATTATGTACCCCGGATTGTTTATCGGTCGGGCAGCAACAATTTTGCAAATTGAGCTATTTGTCATGGTGCTATGAGGCTTATTTCTTCAAAAAGCTTGAATGGAGAAGTTTGGGGCTTTCATTTGCTTTTTCACAGAAACGATAAGAGCTATAGGAAGTTTCTCCAATGCTCTTCAAATCAAAGTACACCAGACAGTGTTCAGTAACTCTCTTTAAATCGTTTTTGTTGAATTAAAGTGCCTTTTCAAACCAGTTGGTGGAATAGGAAAGAAATCTTCTCTATTCTTTCAAACCTGGGTCTTATTCCATATTTCTGATTTCTTTTCGTTTTCCTACTTCTTTATAACCATGACTGGATGGTTTTTTATGAAACGTTGTGGTCCTATGAAAGGAATTATCGCGCTATATGATTGATATTTCAGTGTGGCCAGGCTTATTTGTTTGTTTGCTCTCATTGAATTTAAAGATTCGATTCAAGTGCTTGCAGGGGTGCTCTGCTATTTTATAGGATGAATATCTTCGCGTTGCGTTGTTCTCAGCGAGTCGCGCTTGTCAGTACAGCGTTGATAGTTGAAGTTGAAGTCACTCTTCCTCGGAACAGGACTCTACAATAAAGAATGGAGGAGAAAGAATCCTTAATAAGGGTAATCCCAAAGACTGCGCCAGTTAAAGACTAATCATAATCTTAAACACAGCTATTATTGATCTGAGCACTCTCATAAGAGATGAAGGAGTGGGATACTCATAATCATACTCACCTGATTGTTTAAAAAAGAATCCAGTCATCGTCGTCGTTGTGTTAAGTGTCCTACACTTTGAAATTTCAATTCTAAAATCACTACTAGTATCTTTATGTACAAATTATTTAAACTCGCACGACAACAATATGTCTTTTAAATCAATGTACACTCTGTTTTCACGGTGTTCATTTCACCTTCATGAGTTTATAACGAGATTTTTTATGGTCCCACAACAGCCACAAGGATGCTGAGTAGAACGGCCGAAAATGGATATTCGAGTCTTAATTGTCCTCCGTGTTGCATTGCTGCAGGATGTTCTCCTGAAACAAATAATTACTAACAGTTACTGTAATATTCAAATTGATAAATATATATACCAAATAATCGAGATGTTATGGCAATGGTTTTTCGAAAAAATCAGCTACGGTAGTAGTAGACTGTCAACAAAATGGACGCTGTTACGAAGAAATGATTGATTTTCATCATTTTGGTACAATTTTGAGACCCTATAACTCATTAAGGATGCATCTCTTCATAGAGTTTCATTTATTCTGAATCAGTTCTAATGCTAATTTATATCAAGGATATTAAGAAGATGATTATATCCTGCAAGCGACAGTCTTCCAAAACCGCAGTCCTCTCGTCCAAATACAAATTATTTTCGAGGATTTACTAGGAAATGACTTTCCTCTTTCACCGAAAAGAAGAAGTTAACGTAGGTAATATGGTAAAACAAATAAACCTTCTTCTATTATTAGGAATATGAAAAATGAGCAGCAGCTACATCTTTATCATTAAGAGACAAGTCCAAGAGTAAAACATTATAAAAAAGGACAACGTCAAATCAACATTTTTTGAATTGTTTTCTCTTTACTGCACCTGGATTATTGAACAATCACTTATTAGATCTATCAGTTTGATAGAAGGCTGAATAACCTTTTTGATGGATTGGTAGAGCTGCACAAGCTCCTATTCATTGAACTTCTCGCTCATACTCACAAGCACAAGAGGATAAACCCCATGAAAGTCAAATAGTTCCAGTGAGAATGCCTGTGGATTTTCATTTTGAATTTCTGCGGTTTAGGAAGTTCTTTAGTGTTCGGGAAAGACGTGCCTTAGTAGCTTGCACTTGGAGCTCCATTAAATTGAAAATCTAGGCGTCTGCAGATGTTCTCGGTGTCCATGACCCACGTCTATCGGTCGAATAGGGCTTGCAGATACTGTTCTAGAGAAAGGTTAAGTTGGATAGCTCGAAAGAGCATCTGAAGTGGTTATATCATTAGAACAGAGTCTCATCGGCGACCTTTCTTTTATGTTCTAACCTGCCCAGGTTTCTAGTCAACTCTGGGTCGAATTGCTCTCTTCTATATTGAGTCAAGCATCTTCAGAGTATGCTTGGGAGTCGACCTTCAAATTTCCCAGCAAATATCGTAGAGGATTAGAAGATGTTGTAGACTTTTTGGTCTCCAAGTTTTTGTGGAGCTGATTCGGTCACGAGACTATACCAAAAGCAAATGATTGATTATGATGATATTTTATGACCAAGCAGTATCAATTGTAATTTCTTCTAGTGATTTATCACTTAATTGATGGCTTCATCATTATTTTAGAGATTTCAACACATCTGTCCGTCTAAGGAAAGTCGATATTTTCCGAAAGCTTCCTTAAGCATTCTAAATAGATAAAAACAAGATCTGGGCTGTAGAAAAGGTGAATGAGGGTCTTAAAGCCATAACTGTTAATTTTTTATTGTGGTAAGTACCAGATACAAAACCTTCTCCAAGAGTTGACTAGGTCGTTGGAGTCGAATTTGTGATTTCAATGAATTGGACTATTATTCGTTTTCTTTATTTATTGACGACGCAGTTGGTTTTTATAATACTTTAATATTTGTGTATGAAATTTCATTAGACGATGCTGTGAATGTACTCAAGTATTAACAGCGTTGCCATTTATGAATAAAACGTTTCGAGATAGAGATAGAAATCTTACAAACAAAAGTGTTATCACTTTCTAGCACGTTCTTGGAAAACAGTGATGGATAGAAAGAACGCAGATATAAATGAAATGTCAACGCGGAAGGTTTCAAAATATATCTTCTAGTAACAGATCCGCCTCATAATAGATTGAGGATCTTAATAGACTGTCATGTTCGAACGAGTTATATCTAATGCTGAAATCAAATTAGCTCACAGTTGTTTAATGAAACGGTAGAAACTTAACGATATGGGACAAAAGAATACGAATCAGCAATTTTTCGTTTTGGTATATAGACATAATGATATAAATTTATGTTCTTACGGGGATGTTTTTACTAATGAACGGATTTTACTAAAGAAAAAGAAAGGTCGAGCGTTTACGAATGTTTTTACCTTTTGTTTTATAAGTTACTTTCTACGAATGATTTTCTTTGACAAAAACTCTACTATTCACATTTTCCAGTAGAATATACTTCTAATCTTTCCATAAAGGTATAAACAATGTAAAAAAGATGAAAACTTTGAAAACAATGTTCAATAAGTGATAAATTAATGAAGCTTTTGCTTAATTGAATTTAAGTTGTGACTAAATCTCAACAGTGACATTAAAAAGTGTTTTTAACGCGAAAAATTGTCTGATTGCTGGTTATTTTATTTTTTAATGGTTGGTATGAATGATTTCATCATATTTTAGTACACATATTTTTGTCATTGGTCAAATTTCCTTCCTTATACTTTCTAAACCATGTATTTTCAAATAGCGCATGAATCAATTAACCTATCAACGAATTATTCAATTAAACAATAAAAAAATCATGCAACTAATCAATCAAAGAATCCAATAAACAACCAACAAATTATTCAACGAATCAACCTAACCTAACCTCACCTAATCTAACCTAACCTAATCTTACCTAACCTAACCTAACCTAATCTAAGAAACGAATCAATCAATGATTGAACGGATAAATTGAAAATTCAACGAATTAATCAGCGAATCATTGAACGAATCGACAAAGGATCAGTCAATGAATCAATCAGCAAATCAACAAAAACATCAATGAATTGACGATTCAGTCAACCAATAAATCAACTATTCAACTTATCAATCGACGAATCAATCGATAAATGAGCGAATCAGTTAGATATATAGGTAACGAACTGATAAGCTGAACATTTGAAGGAATCAATAAATTGATGAGCGAAACGATCAACGAATTGACGTAATTTTCAAGGAATCAACGAATGAATTATTGAATCGTCTAACGAATCATTTGGATAATTAGTTAACGAACTAATCAACAGATCCATTAATGAATATATTACAAACCCAACGAAACAATCTATCAATCATTGGCGAATAAATAAGAGAATCAGTGATGGAGTCAATCAAAGGATCCATTAAATATTGAGAGAATAAGTCAAAGATTCAACTAATTGATCAGTGAATCATGAAACGAATCTATTAGAGAAAATCAACACATCAATAATAGAAAGAAATAATCAAAAGCAATGAACCAATCAAAGTATCATCGAATCAATAAACGAATCAGTTATTGAATCAATCAACGAGTCAGTGAACAGAGAAATCAACGGATCAATTCACGAATCAGTCGTAAAGACAACACATCAATCAAAAATTTAATCAACGAATTAATTTGATAATGAATGAATCAATCAATGAATGAACGTATGAATCAATTAATGGGTGAATCAATGAACGAATCAGAAACGAAGTATTCGAAGAATCAGTGAAAGGATCAATCAATGGATTATTCAACGAATTAATCATAGAACCAACGTATCAAACAAAAATTTGATCAACGGATCAATTTAATAATGAACGAATTAATCAATGAATGAACGAATTAGTCAATTAATGAACGTATCAATCTATGAATCAACTAAGAATTATTCAAACAATCAATTAACGACTCATTGTATCAATGAATTACAAAAACAATGTATCAAACAAGAATTTAGTCAACGAATTAATTCAATAATGAACGAATTAATCAATGAATGAACGTAACAATTCATGAATGAACGATTTAATCAATGAATGAACGTTTAATCAATCATTGAATGAATAAATGAACGAATCAATAAACGAATTAATCACAAAAATAACGTATTAAATAAAAATTCAATCAATGAATCAATTCAATAATGAGCGAATTAATCAATGAATGAACGATTCAATGAACGAATCAACAACTAATTAATCAAAGAATCAATTAACGACTCAGTGAAAGGATCAATCAACGAATCGTTTACGAATTAATTGACGACTAAGTGGAAGCATCAGTAAACGAATCAATCACATGAACAACGTTTTAAATAAAAATTCAATCAATGAATCAATTTTATACTGAGCAAATAAATCAATGAATGGACGAATTAGTCAATTAATGAACGTATCAATCAATGAATGAGCAAGTCAATGAACGAATAAACAAGGATTAATTAACGAATCATTATACGAATTAGTGAATGGGACAACCAAAGTATTCATGAGCGAATGAATCAAAAATGCAATTAATCAATCAAAAAGTTAACGAGTTGAAAGTTCAATCAACAAATGATTTAATTAATAAACGAAATACTCAATTTAACAATAATCAAATCAACGTATCAATCAGTGAATAAGGGAAGAAATCAACGATTCAAGAAAGGAATCAATCAACTTTTCACAAAAAGAATCAACGTGAATTGATTAATCAATAAATTAATTGAACAGTCAATGTATTTAAAATTATTTTCATATCGTATAATTTTAAATATCCAATCAAATCCCGAAATTTACGTATAATTTGATGTGAAATTTTCTTTTGTCGCTTAGACGGTTTACGTTGTGATAAAAAATTCAATCCCTTTTCATTTCAACTAGAAAAAAAAATCAATGCGTACTTTCACTACGCTTATCTTCTTCATAAAAGTTGCTATCCGCAATCTTTGCAGTTATTAAAATGAATTCTTGTTTTTTCTCTAGTCCCATATTTGTCTTTAGACCCATAAAAAAAGGTTTGTTTAGAATGAGGTTGCGAGTTGCGAGCTTTATCACCATGCTTACAAAAAACGTGACTCGAATCGAGATGGCGACCGAGAATTTCGACGTTATTTCGAGATACGAAATTATCAACTTCTATTTTGGATTCGTTGTTTCACGTTGAGATACAAATTTCTTAATTTGATATTGTTTCAACATTTCCAAATATTTTTATTATAAGGAGATATAAAAAAAATATACCTAGGAAAAAGACAGAAGTAATTGAAATGTCTAGTGAATTTTGAGGTTAAGTTGAATAACTTTAAAAAAAAAACAATTCATTAGAAATAGAAAATAAATAAAGACGAATATCAAACTATCAAGAACTCAGTATAAGGTGTACAAACTGCCTCAAATACTAAATCGTATCGTATACAATAACAACCATAAACAATTATGAAACCAGTGGATAATTATACTTAAGGTCGTTTACACACAGTCAGAGGAAATTGACGATATAAAAAACTGACTAAATACGAAATATAAGCAATCCATTTAGGATGAAAAAAATTGATGAGGTTAGAGTTCATAGTTATAAACGAGATACACTGCAAGAATACAAATCACTAAATGAAAAAATCTAGAATCCAATTTTAGTTGAAATTTGTCGAGAAAAGGATCCTCCAGCTAAATCAGAAGAAGAAAGAACTCTGAGTGTACCTTTTGGGGTTTTGAATCTTTAAGTTCATCATTATCTCTAAGACCTGCATAATTATGAGGTAGCTACAGAGACCGAATTTGCTTGCAATAAGCTGCATTTGAAGGATTAAGAAGCTCTTCTAGAACTTTTTGGTACCTTTTCAGTTGTGAGTTGAGTGATTACGTGGACACCATTGGGCAAAATTACTTTTGTTTGATATATAGATGGCGTTACTGGAATATTGATGATGATATCTGAGTCTAATGGTATTTTGAGGTTAATTTTGTAGAATTGGTAAAATTGTCGTAGTATTTTGGGTAGTAATGAAAATAGAAAATTTAAAATTTCATAAATTATTAAATTCTATTGGAAAATAAATTTCGGCGGTTTATACACTGAGAAAAAGGATTCTTTGAATATGTTGATCGAAATGCTCAATTTTTTTTGTAATTGCAGCTAAAAAATTTTTTTAAAAAGTTCAGTGTACAAAAATTGCTTTAATTGAACAATTTTTCTGTTTAATACAGTTCCAGGAACATCTACACTGAGAAAAAGTATCAATTTAATGTATTAATTTTTTATTTAGCAATTTTTCCAATTATTTATGATTAAAAGTTTTATTTTAGCAAACTAATGTATATAAACTTATTATTGTTGATAATTATTCGTCTATTGATAATTTTTCTCAAAAAAAAAGGGTTTATTCAATATATTAAGTATTGAAAATGCTAATTTTTCCAATATTTGTCATAAATGTTTTCCTAGCAAGGTTAGGTGTACAAAAATTGCATTTATTGAACAATTTTTCTATCGAGAATAGTTTCAGTAACATATAGACTGAGAAAAAGTATTCATTTGATGTTTCAATTTCCATTTAACAATTTTTTTCAATCATTTGTAGTTATAAGTTGTTTTTATCGCAAATTACTGCATATAAATATATTGTTGATAATTATTCGTCTATTGATTAATTTTCTCAATTTACACACTTCAAAAAAGGGTTTATTCAATATATTAGGTATGCAGTGCAATGTACTTTCCACAGCAGTTTCCATTCTCTCCTATCCTGTGACTTTTGTTCAAATGCCTTCTATCTTAATCCTGGATTTTCTTAATTTCTTCTCTACAACTCCTCCTCGGTCTTCCTTTCTGTGTTTACTTACGCTCCTGCTTCATATATCTTCTCATAACATGACCAAAACCATCTCAATGGTTCTTCTTCTTTTATGTTTTGATTCGGTTTTGAATTCGAATGTTATTCCAGAAATCTGTGAGTGTCCATGTCTCAGATCCAAATGTGTTGGGATTTTCTTTCTGGTAATAAACTGTGTCTTGATTGCATTGAATAATCGTCCAGCTAATCGACTTATCTCGTTTATGTCTCGTTCAAATCTTTCATCTTGTGTTAGTGCCTGTAGACTGTAGATATTTTTTAATTTGAGTTCAAGGTTTTCTCATCTTCTGCCATCAATACCATGTCTTCTGCGTATCTTCAATATTCTAATGTCTTCCATTTTCCAATATACTACTTTATACTGTTTAATTTCTGTTTTTGTTCTTTAAATTTCTTCATCTAACACTATGATATACATGATACCTTTTGCCTCACTCTGACATAATTTTTCGTCGGTTTATATAAACCCTTTACTGCGTTTATTAGGTTTTCTTCCAAACCTTCGTTTTCTAGGATCTCTCATAAGTTATTGACTCTGTTGAATGCTTTTTCAAGATCTATGAAACGTAGGTATATTTCTCTGTCTTCTTCTATGTTTTTCTGTTTGTTCAAAATATCTTAACGACCAAATATTGAGAATATTTCACAGTGGTATTCTCAAATCTTGAGCCTGCTTTGTCTCTCTATTTGAGATTGTGATAAGGAGATGAAGAGGATCTCAGGGTATCTCTTTGTAGAGCTCCTTTGGTTATTTTAATGTTTTTCGAAGATTTGATCATTTTGCTCAATGAACAGTAAGGTCGAGTCATAGGTAAACGTCTCTATGTCTCTATGGCTTGCTTGTGGAATTTGCAGTTGACGTCTTCTGGTATGTCCATCGTCTTAAGGTGATGTTTGACCTCAACACTGGTTTTTTTCAAATATTGTCTTTAAAAAATTATCTTCTACCATCATGTATATAAAAATAGATTCAATATTTATTTCTGCTCTAAATTCTCCATTCAATACCTTAGAGAGATTAGTTAAAGTAGTAAAACCTTCAAGTGGTGACTAATTTTTGGGATTTGTCTTTGGAAAACACTATTCTAAAACAATTTGAATGTTTTGTATGCTGTCATGAATACGTTTTCCATTTTTTTTTTGGGGACTTGTTTGTTTGTAACGTTTTTGATTTGATATCAAACATTCAATTTTACGATACATAGCAAAAAACATCGGACAACATTGTCCCATCTTTTTGCTCATAATAAAGAAGTGACATAGTGTTACGCCGTAGGCCCTTCGTTTAACTTTCGAGAGTTTCTATTTCCGGTTGAAAAGGGTTACGCCTAGAGACATTCTTGACTAACTCTGATACACACTGAATATAAACAGTTTCATAGAAATTTCCGAGGGAATTTCCACTTTTGCCATATTTTGAAACTACGAGGTAAATTCAAATGATCATTTTTCATTTCGCTCATTCCACCAAACAAAACAAACATATCCATTTCGTTGTTTCCATTTCCTTCAATAGTTCAACCATATAATTCAATAAATCGTATAAATGACTCAAGATGGCGCTGCTAATGAATTAAATATTCGAATGGCTTCCTCATCCACAGTATAATCCAGATCTGGCCCGTAGTAACTATTGACTAATCTATGATATCAAAAAAACGTTTGCCAGTAGGAAATTCAGTGTTTATGAAGAAGCAATTGCTGAAACTGAAGCCTATTCTGAGACAAAAGACAAATCCTTCTAGAATTATTATGAATTGAGGTTATGTAGGACTTCTTGATATAGTTTTTGGGTTTCTCTAGCTTTGCCCTGAGCGGATGCCTATGAAAGTCTACACCATAATGGTATATATATACTGTTTTCTCCACTTCTAATCATGTTTAAGGTAAAAATCAATAGATACGTTTTAGAAACAAAAAAAAAACGCCTTTGTGGCATATAAAACTGAAAAGTGAAAAATGAATATAGTTCAAAAAAATATGGAACAAAACGCCCCAATTATTTTTTCAGCGTAAACAGGATTCGAACCCACGATCGGGGAATCCCGAGGTTGAAGTCTTAGCCCGCTCGGCTAAAGTATCCGCAATTAAAGTGCTATGATATACTAATAGTGATAAGTCACAAAGGAGAGTTACAAACAAACAACAGAGACTGAATTCGCTTGCAATAAGCTGCCTATCGCAATTGAAGGATTAAGAAGTTCTAGACTTTTTTTTTAAACTTTTCAGGTGAATTGAGTGATTACGTAGCCTCCTCTTTCCATACTTTCCAAACTTAAGGCAAAAATCAACGAATACATTTTAAGAAACCAAATAAAATGCCTTCATCGTCTTCAAATCACATTAAACAAAAAATTTTGAAAATTAGATTAAAACAATAATGAATGGAAATATGGAACAAAACGCTCCAAGGATTCGAACCCACGACCGGGGAATTCCGAGGTTGACGTGTTAGCCCGCTCGGTTAAGGTGTCCTCAATGAAGGTGCTATGATATACTAACAGTAATAACTCACAAAGGAGAGTTACAAACAAAAAAACCCACATACAGTTTATCTACTTCTTATAGAAGGTTAGAAATCAAGAAAATTCGTTGCTTCGTATTTTCATTGCGATTTAAAGACGATTTTTACTTGACTTGGAACGAAAAAATTGGAAGTACAAGCTACTAAAGAACTGTTGACTAAAAAATCAAAAGGTTTGTACCTTAGAACTCATATTGGGCTTCTAGATTCCAGTCTGGAAGTCTCTTCATTCGATTTGATTCCCAAGCTTTTGCTTAGACAGAACATTGATATATCCAAATTTGTCAAGTTAGTGGGTTATTTTAGAGGAAAAATGCCAATTATAAGTCTAAAAATCTGTTTTCTCACAAGAAAATATCACATTTCTAATACAATCATCTAGCTATGGATACAAAAAATTGAAATATATGCAGCAATTAGATAAAATATGACTTAACTTTCGCTTTTTTGTATCCGAACCGGTAAATCCCACATCTTACTTAAGCTACTCTTTCAGCTGTAGATGATGGAAATATCTTTTAACTAAAACAACATGTGGGTTTGAAATCAGCAACGGTAACGGATGGCTAGGGTTGAAGACATGCTAGCTGCTAGAAAAACATTTCTCTGTCTGCAACATCAGCTGAAACACTACCTTTAACTTCTAGTATAACTTCAGTTGTTCCTGCTCTAGGTCCTTCTACCATGAAGAAGACTGTCATCCATAGATCTGAACTAGCGATTCATATGACATGTCATAATAATTTCTGTTGTAGTACGCAAAGTATTTTCATAATCTAACCCATCCTCAAAATCAGCTTGTAAGCAAGGTGTCAAAAAATAAATTAAGCACGAATTTACCATATCTTTCAACAAAAATTTTGGTATTGGAGTAAGTGAATTAGATTTAGAATTTTCTTTGGGCTTCTTCTCTAGTATTAACCTCAGAATTAAACAAACAACCCATTTAATATGCTTTTCGTATATCGTAGTGTTGTTGTTTCCTCAGTTTTTGGAAACGGGATACGACGCTTTATACGAGGGTGCTTTAAAAAAGATGTAGACAAACGCGGCTTGCATAGATTTCGTCGTCTATCATCCACGAACACCTTCAATATGTTTGAACTATGTAGAGGAAGATGCTAAAACATGCGTGAAACTCGTTTATCACTTGAAATGGAGGAATTCATTTCAGCAGCGCTATTCTATAATACTGACAACGAGTTTCTTAAGGAGTTTTGTCAATACCGGCATCAAAAAGCTTCAGGAAGAGAAAATTTTTGTACCTTACCGCCTTAGTAGCTACGAATATATATTAATATCTAGGAAAAGTTTGGAAAAACCATCACAGAATGTATTATATAAGATTTTTGTTCAAACCGTAAACTACAATAGCCAATTCTTGATCTTAGTATTACAAATATAAATATTTTTCTGTCAACTTTACCTGAGTTTTTTTCATTGTGTTTGAAAAGAGAAAAAGTAAATTCTGGAATTTATATCTCGGCGAATAAATGTAGCAGAAAGAAAAAAAAAGAAAGATGTGATATAAAATGTTAGGGAATCTGTAGAGATCTTCAGCAATTACATTTTATACGTTCAGAAAGAAAAGTTTATCGGGAAATCACTTTTTTTGGTAGAAATAACATGGAAAGTTCTCTTGTTTTTACTTTTTTGATTATATATGTCATTACGTCCAATGTGACTCGACTTAATCTCTTAAAGCTTGTTATCCTCAACTTATCGAAGACATTTTTTCAGTTGATAATATTTTTGGACTTTTATCATTCGGATATCACATAATTATAACAATATACTTTTATTTTTATATCGCATTTTATTTTGAGCTGAATTTCTATTTGTTCTATAAGCTAATTTCAATTTTAAGGTTACAACGAAATAACTTTCTCATACTTTACCAACAGAAGTTAGTGAGGATTGATACAACGATGTTTTTTTGCAAACCAATAGAATGTAAAATGTGATAGATACTACGAGGGCCGTTTTTTGCAACACCCTATAGACTATAAATTTAAAGTTCATATGAAATCATCTGAAACGACAGATTTGCATCCTTGGCTCCTTTCATCATTATTTCATCATGTGGCTGTAGCACAACGCCGACTGACGCCTGAATATCAACAATGGCGGAGTGTGTAGTGCGAGAGCTTCGCAGTCGCCTACAGGCCATCGTAGTTTTTCTTGGAGCAACCCTGATGTTACATCCTTTCATAGGACCATATTTAGTAACCAAATCACCCTTAAATCATGGTGGGATTCTAATATTTTGTATCCCAACCAAACTTTTTTCATATAAAAATACGTTGCAGTCTTTTGTACTAAATCACAACACAATTGACGTCGTTGAATCTGCACTAAGATCAGTTTCCAAGAACCAAACTTATCAACTTCCATAACAGTTTATT